>NC_064035.1:5810975-6111285 GCF_932526225.1 Nematostella vectensis | reverse complement strand
TGTTTGCCCACCTTAAGTGTATAGTGGATAGCTGTGTATCCATCTTAAGTGTATAGTGGATAACTGTGTATCAATCCTAAGTGTATAGTGGATAGCTGTGTATCAATCTTAAGTGTATAGTGATAGCTGTGTATCAATCTTGAGTGTATAGTGATAGCTGTGTATCAATCTTAAGTGTATAGTGATAGGTGTGTATCAATCTTAAGTGTATAGTGGATAGCTGTGTATCAATCTTAAGTGTATAGTGGATAGCTGTGTATCAATCTTAAGTGTATAGTGGATAGCTGTGTATCAATCTTAAGTGTATAGTGGATAGCTGTGTATCAATCTTAAGTGTATAGTGGATAGCTGTGTATCAATCTTAAGTGTATAGTGGATAGCTGTGTATCAATCTTAAGTGTATAGTGGATAGCTGTGTATCAATCTTAAGTGTATAGTGGATAGCTGTGTATCAATCTTAAGTGTATAGTGGATAGCTGTGTATCAATCTTAAGTGTATAGTGATAGCTGTGTATCAATCTTGATTGTATAGTGATAGCTGTGTATCAATCTTAAGTGTATAGTGGATAGCTGTGTATCAATCTTAAGTGTATAGTGGATAGCTGTGTATCAATCTTAAGTGTATAGTGATAGGTGTGTATCAATCTCAAGTGTATAGTGGATAGCTGTGTATCAATCTCAAGTGTATAGTGGAAAGCTGTGTATCAATCTTAAGTGTATAGTGGATAGCTGTGTATCAATCTTAAGTGTATAGTGGATAGCTGTGTATCAATCTTAAGTGTATAGTGGATAGCTGTGTATCAATCTTAAGTGTATAGTGGATAGCTGTGTATCAATCTTAAGTGTATAGTGGATAGCTGTGTATCAATCTTATGTGTATAGTGGATAGCTGTGTACCAATCTTAAGTGTATAGTGGATAGCTGTGTATCAATCTTAAGTGTATAGTGGATAGCTGTGTATCAATCTTAAGTGTATAGTGGATAGCTGTGTATCAATCTTAAGTGTATAGTGGATAGCTGTGTATCAATCTCAAGTGTATAGTGGATAGCTGTGTACCAATCTTAAGTGTATAGTGGATAGCTGTGTATCAATCTTAAGTGTATAGTGGATAGCTGTGTATCAATCTTAAGTGTATAGTGGATAGCTGTGTATCAATCTTAAGTGTATAGTGGATAGCTGTGTATCAATCTTAAGTGTATAGTGGATAGCTGTGTATTAATCTTATGTGTATAGTGGATAGCTGTGTATCAATCTTATGTGTATAGTGGATAGCTGTGTACCAATCTTAAGTGTATAGTGGATAGCTGTGTGCCCACCTTAAGTGTATAGTGGATAGTTGTTGACTTTTCGTACTGGGAGATGATAAGCGTGAAGAGGCTTTTTCCTGACGACACGTTCACTTTTGACAAATAGAAAGGGCTGTTGATCTTGGTCCCTTCGACGAAAGGGTTGTCTGAAAAGAAAGTGCGGTGTCAATTGTAATAGAAAAAATATTTTTATATCTTAAAAGGTTGGAGTGGCGACAAATTAACTGTTCAAGATCTGAGGAGTTATCAGCATTGCATTTCCTAATCAATTTGTTTGCCGTCTGACATGTAAACATGTTTGTGATGAGCCCGAGGTACCTAGGTCAGTGGCATTACCTAAATGGCACTCACCTGGGTAATAGACTCGTTTGCCGTCTGATTTGTATACGTGGACTGTGATGAACTCTTTGTTCTCAGCGAAGTCATCCTAAAACGTAATGCACGATCGTTTAAGGTTATGATTGAAAATGATTGCTAAAGTAGGGCAATTTTGACATTGGGGTCAAAGAGTAGGGCTATTTTGGCATTGGGGTCAATAGAGTCGGGCTATTTTGACAATGGGGTCAATAGAATCAATCTATTTTGGCATTGGGGTCAATAGGGTTTGGCTTTTTTGACAATGGGGTTCTTGCGGTCGGTAGTTATCTTAAAAACTAAAAGGCCCGGCCAACATCAGGTAGCATTGCTTGCACCACATCGCTTGCCTGACCACGAGGGAAATGTTGGCTTACTACCTCTCAGCATCTTCCAACATGGTGTTCAAAAAGCTTCAGTACTGCTGGGCCTTTTTTGGAGGCAGGAAAGCTATAGTCGTTATGCTCATAGCATTCGTTCTGGCTGGTATGTCGAGGTGAAACCCCATGAGTAAGGGGGGCTGTGGTCATTCATGTGTTACACTGTTGTGTTTGGTATTACCTTGCGTGTGATGTGGTGAGTAAGAAGTATCTATATCCATACTGGCGCTTCATGAGAAAGGGGGTCTGTGGTCATTTAAGAATTACGCTGTTGTGTTTGGTATTACACGTATCCATATCCATACTGACGCTCCATGAGTAAGGGGGGCTGTGGTCATTCATGTGTTACGCTGTTGTGTTTGGTATTACCTTGCGTGTTATGTGGCGAGTAAGAAGAATCCATACTGTCGCCGGTTTTGGTGAGTCGATGATTTCTAGCCGATACTGTGGGTTGTCACCTGTAATAGAATAAGGCCGGTTCTCAATAGGGTTTAAGAGCAAGTTCAACACAAACGCAACACACGCGAAAGGTTGCATCTTCCTACGCCATTTGTCCCCAAGAGAGCATGAACAATTGCTTGGGCAGCGTCCTAGAAAGAACTTGCCTTCAGTAACAAAGGATCGAGCACCGTATAATACGAGACTGGACAACAAAAAAGGGTCTGTACGAACATCAGGACATCATGACAGCTTTTCTTTTTTGCGGCCAGTAATGTATTTGCCGCGAAGTAACTCAAGAAAACATTGCCCTTTCGCTAAGTACTGTATAGTGAAATAAAAAATGGAGGAAGCCCCTCCTTCACCACAGCCTTTGTAACGTGATTGAACTACATCCAGTCATTAACCCAGCTCTTTTGAATGTCCTCTGAATACTTACCCACATTATAAGCATCTTTTTTAGGACCCTCTTGGGCCGCCCATGTCCTGGAGCAAAATAAGAGGGCTACGGTTAACCTTTTTACATATAGTTAAAAATAACCACAAAATGGCAAAAAAAATAGAGAACCACTGTTCTTCGTGAGAAATGGGAAAGAAACATAACCACCTACTTACGAGTGATACGTGAATTTATACTCGAATAACCGTGGATTCCAGTTCATGTAGACGACATCGAAGAAGTGAAGAAGCGTCTCCCATGCAATCCAGAACACACCTGTATGTATGACATGACAAAAAAAAACAACTGATTTGTAAAACAAAACAAATCATGTATCGTTTAGCGCGACGCGAAAACTGGTTTATGAAACAAAACAAATTATGTATAACAAGACAAATCAACCAACCATTATCGAACTGTATCGCGCTTTTTCGGTCGTAGTTTAACGCTCGTTCTAGCTCAGGTGTCCAGCTTTTGCTGTCCCGCTCTGAAAATTTTCCCTGTAAAAGCACCAGTAAATCAGCACTTTAATACATCCATGATTTCGTTAGAACAAGACCCACCTTCCATCGCAAATGGCTCCAGGGGTTCTTCAGCTGAAGAAGACGGATTCCCTGGGGGACCAAAAATCGGACATGCATTTAGCTGACAAGAAGCCGCTAACCAATGAGAAAGCGCCAAGATCAACAGGCCCCAGTAGGCCGCTAACCCGAGAGAGAGTCGAGGCCGACCCCCAAAAAATTGGTAATTACTATTTGATACATTTAAACTAATTCTAAATCAACAAGATCTCATAGCTCAGAAACTATTTGAACTTCTTCGCAGGCATTTCTAAAGAGCAGTTTTGCTCTGATTGCTTCTGGTTTTAATAACCAGAAGCTCATTTTCTTGGGTTGCCTGCAGAGGGGATACGGCAGACCTACACTCTCTCAACACACCACATAATACAGTGCAAACGTAAAGCTTGCCATTGGTTGGTCGCCACTTACATTCACTTTTCGCATGTCAAGAATGGCGTACGCATGTGTCGGTACCAGGCCTGCACGTTCAGCCTCGACCTCAGACATCACTCCAGTGGCGACAGTTATGAGGCAGTCCCCTAACAATACGAAAACTGTGGTTACCATGACAATGTAAGAATAGTTTTCACATCTTCTAGAGATAGATACCAACTAAGACATGTCTTTGCGTCCACAAAATATTTCTCTAAGTAGAAACCTTTGATTTAAGCAACCACAGTATGCCCAAAATAGTAGCCATGAGTTTTCTTCAGGCAGTTATGCAATGCGTTATCTGATTCGCAAAAAAAAAACGTGACACTATTTCCTTTATCATCAATCAAGAATTAAAGAACATATGAAGTTACTTAATAAAACAGTTTTTGTTACATGTAATCGAAACTCTTACCTTGCCTTAAACCCATCATGAGTCGATCAAACTGAGTGGCCTCATTGAATTCAGAATTGCTTTTTTTAAGAGACATTCGCTCAGGAATCCATCCAGTCAGCGCATGGAGGTCGATACTCTATGGAGAGGATGAGAGCTGAATTTGGTCATTTCGGGAAATCCTTACCCGCCTCTGGGTAAGGATAGAAATCTGGTGTGTTTAACAAGAGAGAGCAGAATGAAAAATATTTAAAAAAATCACAATTACAATATACAAGAAATTCGGAATTATCTTACCGAGTTTGATCCAGGAAAGTCGTACCCACCCATCACCTAAGACAAAACGAATATCAGTTTGTAAACACCCTACTAAATCCTTTTATAGATGGAACTCCTGCCTTAGGTGTAAATAGAGTAGAAAGTACCTTTATAAAAGGTATATCAAGGCATATGACTATATGTATTGTACAAGTAGTTTGTTATCAATGAAATTACTCCCCCATTTAGGTAATTCTGTGCTTATAGGTAATTTTATGCTTATGATCTTTGCTTAATTCCAGCTTAAGCAAAGATCTTATGAAATACAGTACACAATTAAAGACACAGTTGCATATCCAGTCCTCTCACCTCCTCCTTGAGTATACTTCAGAGCAATCATGAATAAATGTAAATTACCAAACATTATGAGAGTAGTTCAACAGACCTTCATGTAAGCTTTCTCTACCAGGCTTATCCACATCTCATTTCGGTTGGTAGAATGACCGCAAAGTAGTTTCCCATCTTTACCCATTGGTAAAAGATCGTCTATGATGACCTGGAAAACAGAACATGTACCATCTTTCAGGTTTTCTAAGCTCTATTGTACACAGTACAGTACAGCTTGGAATTTGCATGTAGTTTGAGTGTAATACACTTTACCTAAACAAACAGTGCCTACATATGTACTCTCGTTTGTCTAATCAACTTCTATAAAATCCCTTTTGTGCTTTTGACTGATGCCTAACGTAATGTTTGGAAACTTGTGCTTTAACACAAATAGATTTGCAGCAGCCTTGACTTGCTGCAATCTAGAACTGAAGTCAGAAATCAGTCTGAAATCTCACTCTCTGCTGTACCTTACGAGAAACTCCATTTAACTTCAGTTTAATCATGTACTTCCCAGATGGGTTGATAACAGGCTTGCCAATTTTGTTTTGTGGATAAATGATCCTGAAAAAGTGCATTAGTGTATTAAAACAAATGCTTCCTTACATCCAGCAAAGTTCAGTATCAAGCATGTTCCCAGGATTTACTGAGGGGGGTGCACTGTGTACATTCTCATGTTCCCTATCAGGCCCATACCTAGGGGGGTTAAGGGGTTTGGAAGAATCCCCCACTAGACTGGGAGGTCCACTCTAATGAAGGAAAATGTACCACTGCTAGCTAGCATTTTTTATTTTATTTTTATTCATTTTCCACCAGTTATACTGGTGTAGAAGGTACAACAGAGCTATAGGCTCCAAATCAAGCTAACTAAGAGAAAATGGTCTGCTCAATCGATAAACAAACCCCCATAATAATAATAATAATAATAATAATAATAATAATAATAATAATAATAATAATAATAATAATAATAATAATAATAATAATAATAATAATAATAATAATAATAATAATAATAATAATAATAATAATAGTATTTCTAACCTTGTAATAAGCTGTTTCTTGAAGTCTCTTTCATACGCAGCACTGATGGCAAGCGAGGACACAAACGAGCAGTCAGACAATATTGTCTAGAAAACAGGAATGCTTCCAAAATTATGCTTTGAAAAGATGGTTGATTGCCAATGGTCAGTTGAACCGAAATGTCAAACTATAGTTAGCCATACAAGAGAACTTGCCATACGGATTGAAATGTTGCTATAGCTTTCCAATGAAACCTAAATGAGCTCAGAGAAGGGCCATGTAACAAGTTTGCCACGAGCCACAGTAATACAAGTTCTTGTCACCCACATGAAATATACGAATGGAATCATATAAGTTGCAATCTCTTTAGCATAATCCACTAGACAATTAATGTTCCACAGATGCGCAAGCTAATACCATATCTCCTTTAAGTATAGCTAAAGAATTGAAGTCAATTACAAAAAAGTTCCAGTAAGAGCCATAATTCAAGTCTGAGTCCATTTTGTTTGGGCGTAGCACTGGGCCATTCTTGGTTACATTTACTTCTTAAAATTTAAAGTTAAATGCCACTGCAGAGCAACTATGGTACACAAGACAATGCATAGACAAAAGAAATGAACTTCTGAAAAGTTTGGAATTAACCCTTGAGGATATGGAATGCAAATAACAGTACAATTATGTACCTGCTTGACGTTAAAGCTTGATATTGCATAGATCATTTCTGGGTTTTCATATATTTCTGTTGGCCTGAAAAATGGGAAACGTACTGTTAAATTAGATCAACAGCATGCAGCACACCTTACCCAAATCTCACCTGACCCACTTGGAAAACTGAGCTTTTTGCTTTGGAGACAAAGGAAGGAGACCATCCTTATCCCTAAAAATAATGGTCCTCAAGAAATTAATCACATGTGTGAAGTAGGTGAGGGGCCAAAGGGGGAGGGGTTCTTAGGACAGCCAGAACTGAGATGATCAACATAAATGTTATCAATACCATCCTGTAAACATGCCAGGCCTATTGGAAAAATGTTTCAATCTGTAACACAGCAACTAAGCTCATTCATAGCAAGTGCTCTGAATATCAACCCTTACAATGACAACCCTGTGACCCTACAACATATTCAGTTTAAAAATAGCCAAAAAATAAGTAGCATGCTGTTCTTATACTTGGTTGAGATTGTTAATGCAGTATACTTACACAAAATAATCAGGATATGCAAATCTCTCCTTCAGATCAACATCCATCCATGGAACATAAAGCTTACCATTGATCTTTGAGGTAATACTAAAAGGAAGTGCTCAATTTAGATCGAAAAATGTACTATACTACACAGTACATGTCAATGTTATGGTTAGTTCTAATTGCTCAAAAGAGATGCCTTGTGAAAAGGTAATGTTTTGTTATTGTTTTGCTTTACCTTGAATACAATGTTTATTTAATAAGATATAGAAAGCTTCTAGGAATGTCCCACATTGTTTAAAGAGCTTTACCTTAGGGCCCAAAGAATAGGATAAAAATCACCTGAGCACTTTCTTTTCCTCTGGTGTTAGGATAGGCCGACCATCCGAGGGTGAAGGAGGAATAGGGGTTGAGGACTCATCAGTTAAGAAGGTTGGCTTTGCAACATTCAAAGATTTGGGAGCTGGTTGATCTTGTCTGAGAGTCACACTTGATTCCAATTTTTTTATGTGTTCACCCCTAATTGAGGAAAATAATAAATTATCCTGTTTATTGTGTAATGTAGATATTCAGTACTGAACATGATTAAATTTTATACATAAAAGCTCAGACAATTGAAGCTCTCTGAGCCACCCCTTTCGTAAGCCACCAACTTTTAGATTTGAAAGAATCACCCGTAAGTGACAAACACCTATTGTTCAAGTATTTGCTGCCCAGTAATCACCTATGAAAGCAAGCTCATGGAAGAGACAAGTTCTGTTAACAACCACAATTTTCAGTAACCAAGGTGGTCACTCACAAGAGCATCCACTTGTACTTCTCAATGCAAAATAATTTGCAATGTTTTTTTTTTATTACAAACATGCACACATTGATGCTTACAAACACTGGAAAAAGATGAACTTGTACATTATGGTAAATACACACCTTTCAATGGCTTGTCTGGCAAGCTTGTGAAATTTACTTTTCATGGGATCAGAGTCTGTCAAACTCTGGGCCTGAAATGAGTTAAAAATCATCTGATCCACTTCCCAATTTGGAGGGGTAAGAAATTCACTGCATACATATGTCATACAATACAGTGTTTATAACCCTTAGCTTGGCCCAATGAAAAATTCTGAATAACTCCATGCATACACTAGGTTGCATCATGGCCTAGCCCCTTTCACAACAAAATATCTGGATAAACAAGCTTATAGTATCAAACTCACTATTTTGAGACAGAGCTCGACGGCATCAGCATATAAAGGTAAGGCTGCTGCCTGGTGACCCATCTCGTCTTCATGTAAACCTTGCTTAAGCATAAATTCTGCCTTCTCAAAGTCACACTAAAATTCAATACACAAATTTTTAGCTTGTAGCCATGTTGTCAAGAGTGTTCAAACATGAATATTTCGTTTGTGGTTACCTAAATCAAGAAAAATCCTGATTTATTGCATTTAGTATTTCTGAAAAGACTTGGGTCATTTAAACAACAGATCCAGGCCTGTAAACTGGGTGTGGTTTTGGATGATTTTGTTTCACAAAGTATGAATAAAAGTTATCCAGCAGATAAAGTTATGCAGTTGTAAGAGGTTGGATAAAAAGTTATAACCAAATAATTATCATCAGCATTGGTATTATTCATAGACATCAGTTATATAAGTTTAAGATAAGTAAAATTGAGTAGAATAGAGTAGGATTTTTGTAAAGCATTGAGATTTTATGATGCTATATTAAATTATTATTATTATTATTATTATTATTATTATTATTATTATTATTATTATTATTATTATTATTATTATTATTATCATTATTATTAACATTATCGTTATCGTGATCGTCCTCGTTCTCGTTCTTATTCTTATTATTATTAAGAAAAAACAAAAAAAAAATTTTATTCTTATTTATTCTCATGGATTATACTGTCGATTATTCGAAGGGATTAGGATGGAAGCAAATGGGGGCAAAATAAGGGCAATGAAAGTAGATTATTAGAACTTGAAGCCTATTATATTAATACCCTTTCGCCATACCTGATTCGAAGTCTTAAGTGGACCTTGAGCTTGCTCAACATCTAGACAATATAGTTTAAACAATGTAAGTCATATTAACACATACTTGCATAAACTTTTGCCACTTTTACTAACCTTGATCACGGAGTGTTTGAGCTCTCTCTAGGTATTGCAGAGCTTTGCCTCGTAAATCCAAACTATTGTCATATGACATAGCTTTCATAAGTGATTCAGCAGCCATGGTGTAGAAAAAGTAGGCAGACCTCGCATTTCCTTGCTTGTCACACTCTACAGCTCTAGTCGCGGAATCAAAGCCATCTTGGCAAAGACGATGAACGTCCGCCATGTTCGCTTCCGTCTTTATTTTGTTGATTCACTCATGCGTACACAGGCAGCCCACTCATCACTCGACCCAGTTACCTCGCCAAAAAGCAACTAAAAAAAAAGAACTGTTCGTATAAGCTTTTCTTTATCAAATAGGTAACATTATTATTGTTATCAAAGGCTTCGAGGAAATCGCAGTCCTATGGTGTATAAAGCCACAATTGACATTATTGGCTTAACAAAAAGGTCAACAGTAAATTCGCTTTTCTAAAATCTCGTTTATCAAAACAATTCACTACGATTTAATTTTTTTTGTTCATGAAATATATATATATATTTTTTTTTTGTATAAAAATACAGAGAGAGAAACACAATTCGTGGCGGGCTTCAAACTCGCTCTAATGACATTCTATCGTCAAAATTGAAATAAAGGAAGACTCAAAACCTAATATTACATGGTCTAAAGTTTTATTTTTCACGATAAAGTATTTTTTCGCTAACATATAAATTCTCCCATACATTCCTTTATAAACCACTGACAGTAGCCTTGGGCTGCCTGTGATGAAAGCAAATACCAGTATCATATGTTTGGGTTTCCTGTGCTAGCGTAATTTTCAATATGGCGTCTAAAATTTACCCAGAAAACCCTGGGGACGGTGCTGGTTCAGAAGAGAATGTGTGACAGAGTGATGAGTGAAAAGTTTATCTGAGGTTTCATGTTTGTGGCTATATATTAACCAGATGTATCCCCCGAAATACTCCAAATCGCATCCATGTGCTTACTACTGCAATAAGAACTCCATTGTCGCCCTAAACACGCTATATATTGTAAGTATTTAGTGCCATTTTATGTAAAACTTCGCGTTTTACTAAACTCTTTCGAGATAACATGTTGTTTATTTTCTGGTTTCCGGTCAATAGTCGGCATCCATTTACTTGTGCAATGTTTAACCCCAATACATCCCCTGTCACATCACATATTATACTACACGAGATTAATGCAGCTCGGTCAAAAAAGATTTCGTGTGCTTGCTTTTTACGAGTTGTCTGTGATTGCTCTTTTGCAAGCTAAAATGGACTAATGGTTTTTAAGTTTATCCAAATTTCTTGGTCATCATTTGGATACAATTTGTGCTAAGTTCTATTTGAGATCGAAAGTACTCCAAGGTAAAGTCTAGTTCGGGAGGGCTGCGGTAAAAAAGCGATTTACGAAAGAGTCATCTTGTAGCCTTTCTCTGGTAGCCACGTTAGCTGCATAAGTAATAAGGCCAATTTACATATCATTAACAACAACAAACAGAGTTAGAGATAGGGACGTTATACTTTTATGGATCCTTTTTTCTTGTTAGACTGACACCAATAAACCAGCCTACTGGTTAACTAACCTTTCTAAAATCCAGTTTCAGGCCTCTCTTTGCTTTAAAGTAATGCACTATTGTCTGGAAGCTGTTACCTATGTGCATATCATTTTCAATACTGTAACAGAATATACAGTTGATTGTGGAATACCAACATGTGCATTTGCATTACAGTAGACAGTTCAGTTTCCACAAACTTTTTTCTAGTGTTTGAAGCCATATTGCACCTTCCAATATCCTTATATTACTCCAATATGTGTTATTTGACAGGTGTGGTTATTTGTTTCAGTTTATTGCATTGCTGCTGATTGGAATAACAGTATATGCAAGGGTCACCGCCCAGATTACAAACTTACCTATATTAGGTGGCGTGATAGCATGTGGGGTCTTCCTGCTTATGATAGCCATATTTGGCATGATTGGTGCCATAAAGCACAGTCAAGTCATTCTTTTTTTTGTATCCTTTTTATGATGTGTTTGTTGACCTATGTATAAAGTAGCGGTCCAGAGGGCAGTGGGGTACTCCCCCAATACTCACTACTCAGGGATGTGCAGGTGGATAGGGTACAGTAGGGTTTTTTTCACTTTCTACCAGGTTATTTGTTCAAAGCTATTAATCCTGAATGGAGTATACTGTAGATTTCGAACCTTCTTGACCTGAACAGGCTTCCTGTAAAATTGCTACTTGGCTTGGTCCCAAGGGTAGCTTTTTAAATACGGTACCCTGTACTTATCGAAAAATCGAGAAGATACCAATTATCTTTCATCATTATGTTGTTATATATGTGATTTATTTAGGAGATTTTACTGTGTCCTTTTTAAGTGGCTACTGCCAGTCCCAAAGGGTATGAAAACTACAATTTTTTTTCTTGACTCTGTCTTCAGTATATGGTAATTCTTTTGTTACTGTTTATCATTCAACTGTCGGTATCAGTCGGGGCTTTGGCGGTAACACGAAACCAACAGGAGCAGCTCATGAACAAAGGCTGGGCCAAGCTTTCCCCCTCTTTAAAGAGTAAAATTCAGGGAGTGAAGGACTGCTGTGGATATAAGAACTTCACTCAGCTAGATGGCCCCATGGGGCATCCAGATTGTAGCTTGGTAAGCTTGCAGGTTCTTGACAAATGAGATGTATGTTTAAAGGTGCTTTATCCAGAATGGTTGACCCTCAAAACTATGCCCAGCAAGTTGAAAAGTTGATATCCAGGATGTCCTATTTGATGGTTGTCAGCTTCTCTCTTTGATTACAGTAGTATTCCGTTATGTTTGTTTTGTAGCTGTTGTGCTGTAATTCCTGGTTGGTACGGTATACGTCCTACTAAAGCATTAAATATGTCCTTGATTAGTATTCCCTTGTGTTTGTTTTGTAGCTGCTGTGCTGTAATTCATTGTTGGTACTGTATATGTCCCGTTAGTGACATGACGGAAAAACATGACGTGACACGTCAAATAAGCCCATTTCACATCGAATAAGGCGGATAATTTATCTGAGTACTTAGTAACATATAGCAAATAAAATATCAAATGCAATTTTTTTTTAAATTGATGCGACTTTTTGTAAAGTGTCATTGAAGTTTGAGCTTTTCGTCCCTGAGCTGATACACAGGGCAATGATGATCAAGGAAAAATTAACTTAAAAAAGCCAAAATCTGGTTAGGCGCACTTTGGCCTTACGTTATTTGTGTTTTGAAAATCAGTCTGTAATACAATGAACCTATAGCCATTGTATAAAATTGTGTCTTCTCTCTCTATCTGGAATTGCGCGTTTTCCAGGTTTTTCCGTCATGTCCCTGTTACAGTATTAAATATGTCCTTGATTAGTATTCTGTTGTGTTTCATTGTAGCTGTTGTGCTGTAATTCATGGTTGGTACGGTATACGTCCTACTAAAGATATTAAATATGTCCTTGATTAGTATTCCCTTGTGTTTGTATTGAAGCTGTTGTGCTGTAGTTAATTGTTTGTATATTGTTCTGTGTTCTGCTAAAGCTTATAAAACATTATCTTGATTAGTTTTCTCTTGCATAGTTTAAAGCTTCTTTGCCATAGTTTGCTTCATGTATGCACAAATATAAAGCATGTGCTCTTGTTTAATAATCCTTTGTGTTGTATTTTAGCTTAAATGCTGTAGTTCACTGGCCAAAGAGCCGTGTTCTGAGTGCACCAACTGCTTCGACAAGCTCAAGGACAGTGTCAATCACTTGCTGAAGGTAGCTGGAGGATTTGGGCTATTTTTTAGCTTCACTTTGGTGAGTAAACATAATCAAAGTTTTGTTCAAGATTCATCAACAAGCTTCTTATAGGGAATTATGAAGGATTACTGTGATTACTTTCATTTCTGTGGTTGTTAGCAGGTGTTTTTTTTCTCTGCTTAGCTTTTGAGATAGGGTTACACAGTGTGTATAAATTTAATTACTGTGAGTATAATGTAATTATTATATGTATAATGCAATTACTTAAACAATACATACCACTGGAGCTGGGCAATTATTTATGGCACCCAGTTTGGTACCTATATAAATTTTGATGGGTTAGGGGGAGATGACCTTTGTTATTTTAACATATTCTCTTTCATTTTTTTTTTATATAATTCTGTAGAAGGGTTGCAAAGCTGCCCCATATTTATAATACTCTCCATGGTTTCTGGTTCCCTCCTGCATAAAAAACTTGTAATCTAGGGGGTGGTCATTAATTACTGGGGGGGGGGGGGGGGGCTGGCAAATATGTAGGGGGGACTATGTTTTTTTTGGGCTGTCATTAATAGGGGGTCACATTTTTTGGGCAACAAATTAGAGTCTGGTTTTAATATAATATTGAGCAAGAGACTCATTGTTAAAATGAAAATTTTATTCAGTTCACTATGTTTCCTACTATATCTAGTTCCATATTGTTCATGTACCAATCTTGTCTTTATAAATAAATTTTTAGGAATCCTCTCATGGTTGACAGGCCCTTACAATCAGTTAAACAATAAAATGAATTCTTTAAAATGTTGCAAAACCTAGACTCAATGTCTTTGTAAACATTGTCGGCAACATAGTCGTTTTCTAGCAACACAGGTATTTGTTGTTTATCCCTGTGCCACTCTTAAATTAGTGAAAATGAAGATTCATACTTAAATTAAATAGGACAAAATTGCCATGCTAGCTGATCTATATTTTAATTAAGGTTGTATTCAGTTACACTCATTATCAGGTCTCTGTGGTTTTAAAGACATATAATTATCTAATATAAAAAAGTGGAAGTCGTGGTGGTGGTGGTGGTGGGGGGGGGGGGCTGCAAATTTTTGGGCATCCGGTTAGGGGAAAAGGGGGGTAACGATTTTGGGGCTTGGATTTGAGGGGGGGTCTAAATTTTTTAGCCCAGGGTTTTGCAAACATACTGCCCCCCCCCCCCCCCCCCCCCAGTAATGACCGCTCCCTTGAAATTCTTCACTTGCTGCAACCACAATTATCATAAACATTCATAATGACTTTCTGATACTAACAATAGAGTGATTTTAACTTGATATAACTGGAAACTAAACAAACTAAGGTTATGGTGCTGGTATCCTTTCTCTGACCATCTTTAATCTTGCTTTTTCTATTTCTCCTCTCTTTAGTTGTTTGGAGTTTACATGACGTGCCGTTACAGAAATCAGAAGGACCCCAGGGCAAATCCAAGTGCCTTTCTCTAACTGATACAGAATTACTCCGACATACTACACTGACTTCAGCATACATGACAACCAGACAAATCCATCATCGGAGGGATAACGACCAAACCTAAGGCTGTACTCCTGTTTTCCTGAAAGAGACTCATCCATTCTTTGACCATAACTAGGAGACATCTTGTGATGAAATAGTATCAAGTGGAAGATTTCAGGAAGGGCTGTGTTGAGGGAAAAAATATTAGTTGGGTTTATTTTACATGTAAATACATACCTGAAATCGAATGAAAAAAAAAAGCGCAGGACAACCCCAACTATCTAATGAACTGCACATATAGTATATAAGAAACGTTAGAGATGTTGACATGAGATTCCCCAATGAATTATTAAACTCTTGTTGGATGGTATCAGCTTATGTATGTTAGGAATTCTACAGTTGCCGCCTCGCTAGGGCTTCAATGTCTATGTATTTATTTGCCTATTTTAATGTTGCAAAGCTGACATAGAATAGATTTTTGGGAGTTTTCAAACTCAAACATCATTGTAAAACGCACTTCAAGTAAAACTATCTTTCTTTGTTTCTCTGAAATCCTCTATCTTTTGCTCTTGTTATATAATACCTATTTCTGTAAAAGATACAAGGAACATAACTAAATAAAAAAATGCCATAGCATATAGCAAAACCACTGTCCACTAATGTGGAAACGTGATGAACCTGTTGGGACGCTTACCTAAAAGGAGGGGTTTGGTGGGAAAGGGGAGGGAGGGGGAGCAAGGGTTTATACGATTCATTCTTCAAAAGGGTGGGTTTGGATTCAGTGTTTATGTATACACAAGGGATGCCTAAGATTTTTAGTATGAGTGGGCGAGGGGTTGAAAGAGGATGAAAAAAAACTATTTGAGAAAATTCTTCAGGAATGCAAAGCTACTGGGTGCAAGTCTGCAACGCTGAAGGTAGAGGCGTAAGCAAGAAGATGTTGGGAATGTGGCTAGGGAGTTCCATAGTTTTCACACGGTTGCGTTTACTGATTGATTATCTATCAGTCCTGTAAATGTTATACGTTTTAAGGGAAGTGGAGCCTCGGGGTAGCTTTGAATAAGGGCGTTACGGTTTACCCTGACGGCATCTTTACATTTAGCTCGCAGGATCCTGCTTCACTCGAAGGCTCAGAAATCGCAAGAAACACACCGTGTGACCGTCAAAGGACCAAGACAGGCTAGAGCCAACATGGGTGTGGCAAGGGGGTGTATTGACCCCTTTTTAAAACGAAATAAAGTATTAACTTACTGGTGAACAAAGGTGTTTACACAATGTAGAAAAAATATATATCGACTGACAAAGAAGCTACGTTTCTAAACCGTTGAAGTCGAACGAAGTGTTGTGAAAAGTACAATGCAGTACAATAAAATAGAATATTCCACCCCTAAAACTGTAAAATCCTAGGGGGCCTGGTTATTTTTTTCATAAAACAGTAGCGCATGTTATATGACTCTGTAAAGTTTCGTGCAGTGGCTTGAAAAGTATCAGTTTTATTGAGGGATTAAAAAATAATCAATTCCACTTCTATAAAACTGTCTTGGTCTCCATTCATTCAGTGCGTGCCGTGGTAACGTAAAGAGAGAGTTGACATTTTAGACGTCTTTTAGTCACAGGTTAGATGAAAGAATAAGAGGGGGGGGGGGGGGGGAGGGGGAAGAGAAATGTAAGGAAACCCAAGAATCAAGGTGAATAGTTTATTCCATTCATAGGTGGCTCTACATGGCTATGTCATGTATTGATGTATTGACGGTCCATTCCGTTTTAGTTCGTAATCTACGCGCGCGTCCATCTTCCATAACTAGAGAGCCTATTTAGGGCCGTAGCAAGGGGTAGGGAACTGGGGGCATGCCCTCCCCCCCCCCAATATTTAAAAAAATTATAAGGAAATGGCCTGTAAGGGCGTGGCTGTGGCCCCCCAATATTTTCTTAATGTTTCTGTATGTGCTTTGCGACTACGCGACAAGCCCGCATGTAATCATTGGTAAAGACCACTAAAGCGCCTAGCTGCATATATTAGCCACCGCTACCGCGTATAATACCGCATTCACACCAGCACAAGTTTAAAGGTGGTTTAATTAAACTGGTATAAATTTCAAGAGTGGGCAGAACCAAGAACTGAATAGACTGTGCTGTACATGTTACTTAGTGATCGTTTAGCTAGTAAGAATTCAACACAATGAGAAACTTGGCAAGTTAATAAGGCAAAGAAAATCCTTGTTTAACTAAACATGGTTTTGGTATGAATGCAGCATAAGTCTGAAGTTATGCAGTGGCTAATTTATGCAGCTAGGCGCTTCAGTGGTTGTTACCCATGCTTACATGCGGGCTTGTCGCGTAGTTGCAAAGCAGGTTGACGACAACCTTTTGTCAAACGACTGTATGCCATTGGTCAGTATATGGTCTTGTACATATAATACAGTAAATACAGGATTTATACTTTGTTCTACACTCTGCATACTATGCAAGACAAAGACTGCTAATCTCTTGTTTGCTACAACCAGCATGTACGAGCGGTGGAACTAGAACAACAAATACCGCAAACAACACTCGCTTCAACTTCTTCTCAGTCTACTCAGTCGTCTATAAATTTAAAATGGCGGTGTCAATTTCAAAACGATGGCAGCGGCGTAGTCAGGATTTTTAACAGGAGGTGGCCCAAAAGGCCCTTTCAAGGCATTTTCTCCTGTATTTTAGATAATGTCTCTTGGCTGCACCCCTGGGTGGAGAAAAGGTTGGCAACACTTTAACAATAAAAAAGCACTTCCTGTTCTTATCTGTCTCCTTACCTCGCTTATATTCATACTATTTTCAGTTTGTGTTATATGGCATTTGTAATCATAATGTACATTCTTGTAAAACAAAATATATATATATATATATATATCTTATGTGGTCGACACGTGTCGATAAATTAAAATCTTCAATTCTAAATAGTAGCCTCGCATTCGATCATTCTTATAGTACAGCTCTGTTAAAATAAATATATACCAGGCAATTCCGTTTTTCGACTAACCAGAAATCTATTCCCTCGCAGAGGAAACATTCTGCTGAAATTCACGGCAGTTACCTGGTCCTTTCACTAATTTGAATACGAATTATCTATTTTACCAGCAGACTTAGTCTGCTGGTAAAAAAAAAAAAAAATGAATACCTAGACATTAAACAAAAACTTGACGCAAAAAGTCATCAAAAACATCGCACAAATACTTGTATAAAACTAACAAAATCAATAAGAAAATATTGATAAAGATGGTTGAATTCTAAATGAAGTTTTTAGAAAAGTTTGACGGCCTTTTTCAGGTTTTGTTGCTTCCATCCTGGAAGTTTTGTGAAGTCTTCTTTTCCCATCTTGAATACTTCCTAAAAACACAACAACAAAATGCTGACGGTAAAAGTAAAAAAGGCATCTGTGTAGGGAGTGAGGAAGGTCCATTAGGTAGTGTAAAACTCATATGAAGAAAACGTTGTCATTTTGGGGGTCTGGTACCGGGGAATCTTAGTTTCCTTCCAGAGGCTTTCTCCATTGACTAAAGATGGTCACAGTCACTGTTTTTCTCTGCAAATTACAAGTCATAAAGTTTGCGAAGCACCTGCAGTACGCCAACCTTAAAAATGACAAGAATCATGCAGTTTTTCCAAATAAGGAATATATTAATTTCCTTATATCGAATTGACCTCGTTTGGCAAAAACGACAATTTTGGGCTAAATGTTCTTGATATGCTACCCCTACCAACATCTGCCAGCATTGCTGGCACAGCACCACGTGGTTCAGCACAAGACAAGTGCATCGCCCCATGACAGGTTCTCCAATAGGGTTCTGGATTCCAGATCCTAGTCTGTGGATTCCGGATTCCATGTGGGTTTTTCCCGTGGATCCCGGATTCCATTTTTGTTTTCCAGGATTCTTGTATTCCGGATTCCTGCTCAAGTCTTGGATTCCAGATTCTAGTAGCATGGATTCCGGATTCCAAGTCTCATTTTCTTATGGATTCCGGATTACCTGCATGGGGCGATGTGCAATGTTGGCGAACTTTTACGGAGCGTCATCTAACAGGGCCAAGGGCGTTAGGAGAGGAATTTCCCAGGCTTCATAAATATAACTAATAAAGCCGCGTCACTATTCGAGACCCGCCGGATGTTTTGGCACGTTTTACCCACTACGTATAGCATATAGTAATTGGCAGAGTCGTTAAGGGTTTCTCCCACTGCGTATAGCATACGGTAATTGGCAGAGTCGTTAAGGGTTTCTGATAAGATAACCACTCTACTCACACCCTCCCCCTTTCCCTATGTCTCCTCCCCCGTAAATCTACGGACCTGGAAATCGCTGTTGCTGAGGTATGTTTCTAATTTCGCCGGGTCGACACCTTGTGGCGGTGGCTGTTCTTGTAACTCGGATAAAGTGTAAGAATCCCTGAAAACAAATAAAAAATTCTAGCGTTTTACGTATTTTACATATGCATCGCGCAGAATCCTATTGTCTTTAGTGTCATCTAACCTCTAGCTTTCTCGGGGATAACGAGATGCGTATCACATGCTTGGTTGCACTTTAACGAGAACGTGTCTGATTGGCTATTCTTCATGTCAATCAACTAACTAAGGTGTCAGAAGAGCTGTCAGTCAACGGCTGAATTAGTTAACTAGGCACAATGAGGTTTAATGGGGCTGAAACCTTACCCGATTTCTATAGAATCAGAGGTCCAAAAGGACAGTAGTTTTGAGCTTTCATCTTTGTTTGATATGTTTGGCGATTTGACAAGAATGAATTTTTTTTATGATTTCGCACAAGAGAAACAGCTGATACGTTTCACAAGCTAAAGTATCAAATAATATGTAAAATGTTTGGGGTTTTGACCAGAATAAACTCAGAGAACCATAACAAAATGTATAAGTTCATACTAACATCTGCAAATTTCTTGTTCACTCGCATTACAAAGGACAGTAGTGCGGAAAAGATAAAAAATAAAAAAATAAAAAGATGAAAAATAAGGAAATACACTGAAGAACAACAAGGTCCTTTTTCATACAATCTTTTCCGAAACCTCTTATCTGATCACCTGGATCCGCCCCTGCTTTGTGTATTATATATATATATAATGCAATAAATAATAGTAAAGTTAATAGCAGGAATATTATTTACTTTGTAAATGTTTGAAGAAGTTCTGTGACTGGTTCCTTGGCACCTGGTTGTTTGCCACTCTAAAAGAAGATAAACAAACAAAGCCGTTAGATAAACGAAGCACGAAGCAACATACAAGGTCGTCCACAAGCAGGTGCTAGTTACAACACTGCTCATCAGGTCTCGGATATCATCATCACCATCCTTTGGTCTCGGCCGAGATGGCTCGCACAATCTTTCCCACACCCTGGGGTCTGCACAGGGCAGATACTACCAGACACTGCGAGGACATTAGCTTGCACATCAGCCGCTGTTAATGTCACGCACGACTTCACCGCTAAGTAGACTACGAGGACCTGGCTTAGAATAAATTTAGAAACACAGGGTTGAAGCGGTAGGCTCTACGCTTCGGTGAAAACAGAGTAGTTTTATTGAGTAGTTTTTACAGAGGCGTAAAACATTTAAAACGTTTTGTTTCATTTTTTTCCACAATGCCTACGCAGAAAACCTAGTTCTTTTTCTTCGTTTTTCGAGTTATACATTTGCTCTATTAGCTTGATGTATATTATCTTTTTTCGTTTCCCCCAAAGTCAGTTCGTTACTTCAAGGTCCACTTGCTAAACACCATACACCCTCTAGCTGTTACAACTCTCATCAGCCTAGTGCCACGCGGTCTTACCGGGTTGTCTGATTGGGTTTCCTGTGGTTCGTAAGAGTCGTGATATCACAGTGAATCTCGCACCAAGCCCTAAACAGCCTCACGGCTCGTCCCCGAGCACAGGAAATCCGAAAAGAATGTCTGGGACTAAAGCTACTTTAGGTGAGCGAGGGACTTGGAGATGGCTCTGTTGTACCTAACTCGTCAATAACTGAAGGAACCTATTATATATTTTTAAATACCTGTTTTTGAATGGAGATCACAGAAGCCCTATCTGTCCAATGCGGAAAAGCAGCTTTGAAAGACATGGGTTCTAGGCCGGCATATACCACGAAGACTCGATGAGAAACTCGCTTGCCTACTTCTACAAACACACAATTTAAACAGTTCGTCAAATGCGACACGTAGAAGCCATACACACACATTCAATTGCCTAGATCTGTCCTGGTATATAATAAGCTGAAACAGTCAATTTGCCCTCGAGACCGTACGAGAGAATTATGTCTTACAAGTCTAGCGATCTACAACATGCCCATCTACCTTTAAATCCATCTGGTCCAGTTACTGGATTACTTCCATACTGGGTGAGCTACCGCACCTTCTACTATCAGGAAATGCTACGGTGCATACTCATTAGTCAATGCTACTGGATTACTTTCATGCTGGGTGAGCTACCGCACCTTCTACTATCAGGAAATGCTACGGTGCATACTCATTAGTCAATGCTACTGGATTACCGTCGTGCTGGGTGAGTTACGGCACATTCTACTTGCACCTCCTATCACGAAATGCTACTGGATTAGTGTCTTACTGTGCATTCTTATCACGAAATGCTATTAGATTACTTTCATGCTGGGTGAGTTACCGCACATTCTACATACTTATCACGAAATGCTACTGGATTAGTGTCTTACTGTACATTCTTATCACGAAATGCTACTGTATTACTTTCATGCTGGGTGAGTTACCGCATATTCTACATACTTATCAGGAAATGCTACTGCATTACTTTCATGCTGGGTGAGGTACCGCACATTCTACATACTTATCACGAAATGCTACTGTATTACTTTCATGCTGGGTGAGTTACCGCACATTCTACATACTTATCAGGAAATGCTACTGGATTACTTTCATGCTGGGTGAGTTACCGCACATTCTACATACTTATCACGAAATGCTACTGGATTAGTGTCTTAATGTGCATTCTTATCACGAAATGCTACTGGATTACTTTCATGCTGGGTGAGTTACCGCACATTCTACATACTTATCACGAAATGCTACTGGATTAGTGTCTTACTGTGCATTCTTATCACGAAATGCTACTGGATTACTTTCATGCTGGGTGAGTTACCGCACATTCTACATACTTATCACGAAATGCTACTGGATTACTTTCATGCTGGGTGAGGTACCGCACATTCTACATACCTATCACGAAATGCTACTGGATTACTTTCATGCTGGGTGAGTTACCGCATATTCTACATACTTATCAGGAAATGCTGCTGGGTTACTTTCATGCTGGGTGAGTTACGGCACATTCTACATACCTATCACGAAATGCTACTGGACTAGTGTCTTACTGTGCATTCTTATCACGAAATGCTACTGGGTTACTTTCATGCTGGGTGTGTTACGGCGCATTCTACATATTTATCAGGAAATGCTGTCATACTGGGTGAGTTACTGCACGTTCTACATACTTATCAGGTAATGCCACTGGATTACTACCATACTGGGTGAGTATCCTTCTACATACTTATCAGGAAATGTTACCGCACCTTCAGCATACTTGAGGGCTGTTTCCATTGCGAGCTTGCGATCATTATCCCATCTTTGTTTGCCAGAGCCAGTTAACGAGTCAATGTCATCTTCGGGTATCCAGCCCTCCCATATACACACCTCGTAGTGGTTATCCAACAGGAACAAACCTGGACAGCAAAACACAGGTTTTAGAATTATAGCAAAAGGTGGCATTTTCGTATCCACTTTCGGGCCCCTTCTCTTCTTCTATTCTAAAATTTGAATTTTTTGCTCTTTGTTAAAGCTTGTAAAATGGTGTGTTAGGAGGTCATAAGTGTTGCCTGAGAAAGAAAACCCTCAAGGTTTTTTGTTGGCAGAAGTTGAAAACTTTATATTGATAATTACTTTTATATAAAATACAATAAATTATATTATCATTATTCAATAAATTAACATGGAAATCCAAGAGGAGATACATGTACCAAAACTTGTGGCTCACACTAAAGTTTTCGACTTGATTAAAGGCAAAGACTTTAGGCAAGCTGTAGAAAGAGAAACAAGGTGGTGTTGCAAAGGCGTTGTGGGAAACAGGAAAATAAAACACAAAATTAAAATAATTATTCTCTTGTAACCTTTTTTCTTGTTCCAATGAGCTAACTCTCAGGAACGAAACCTCAACTATGTGTTAATTTGTTAGCCTAATTCAACAATGAGTTGTTTTGTTAGCCTGAACTATCGTTAATAAGAGAATCCTTGAACGGAGCCAACATCCTACATTGACACATACCGGGCTGCTTGGCTGAGTACATGTCATCCTGCAGAAAGGGGAACTGGCAGACCTTGCCTTCAAGTCTCGAGGGACACAGCACCTCATTAGCCATGAACTTGCCCGTGGCACTACTCAGTTCGTACAGACGGGGCGTGAATTGGTGGGGCGACGGATCTGTAATGTCAAATGGCGAATTAGTGTGGGTGTGTAGTATCGAATGGTGAATCACCAGGGCGACGGTTCGGTAATTTCAAATCTTGAAGAGCATGCTCAAGGAAAGTCCAGTCTGTGTCGCGTGTGGTTTGCGCCTTCTGGGTTCTCTATGGAGCATAGAGAAATCCATAAATTGCACGAAATCGCTCAGAGAAACTGCATCTCAAGAGCTGCATACCACACTTAAATAATTTGTTCCTTGTTTTACTCCACTCCTGCACAGAGCTTTCTGTGTCGCTCGTTTACTTTGCAAAGTAAACGATCGACACAGAAAGCTCTGCGCAGGAAGGGAATTGTTTTACAGGCGTTTATAAAAAATATGAGGCGTACAAATATATATAGAAGCACAAAAATCCTGCAAGATCTCTTAATCTTTAGGAGCGTGTCCCAATAAAGGTACTCATTTGCGCGACGTACCGTTTAGCAAGGAACAGTAGTACTTCTTCCCGCCCAGCGCTTTGAGGAATTCCTCAGGCTCCTCCCCTTCCTGGACTTCTTGAAGTGTAATGACGGTCGTGTTCTCTACGTTACACTCCATAGGCTTCCTGGAAATACAGACATACAAATTTTTCACCGAGCATGCTTGTCGAGGCAAATTGGTTGTATTATTGTATTACGCTTATACATTTAAATGTGAGAAAATATGAAAGTGTCCCCAAACAACAAAACATCTTTTTGACTTGAACCAAGTCTAAACAACAAATTGAAGCTACCGTGATATAGATTATATTCAATATTCTCTCGCCAATAATTTCAAACTGCTAAATCGCTTTTCTTGTTCCGTCATTAAAACTAACCGTTAGTTTGGATTCACGGAATTACATTTTGTGATATTTGATTGGTTAGCGCCTTGTGGAGAGGTGGCGTAAATGGAAAACATTTCATAGATTTTCAAAGACGGAAGCCAGAAGGGGTTTTTAGCTGATGAAAAATATAGGCGAGAGTTCGCAGACTATTGAAAACTACAGTAAATCAAGTGTGAAGCCATTCGGGCCTTAACCTACAATGTCTTACTCACTTGGCTTGGATGTTTTTGGCAGCGACAAGTGCGTTCTTCTTTGTGTCGTCTAAAGCCTTCGCTCCGTACCATACGAACACCTTGCCGTCCCTGCACATGAGAAGGACGAAGCACCCTCGAGAGCGCAGTGACAGGCCACTAAGAACGCGATTACACAAAAACGCTTATAAGTTTACAATGGCAGGCAGACAGAAGATTGCACAAATAAAGGAAAAAGACCAGATGCACAGCTAGGGGTAGGGCGCAAGGGCGCACACGACCACCAAAATAGCGCCCCCCCCCCCCCTCCTACGGTAAATGGTTGCTACCCGCCTAAAGATGTAAGAGACATCAAGGCTGTTATTGAAGTTAGACAGACCACGGGAAACACAAAGGCGTATAAAACAGACACGGTAAGATCCCTTTATTTTACTCATGATCTTTTCAGTCTTTTTTTGTTTCGGTCCGATATGAAGTATCAAAACAATTCGTTTGTGTGAAATTTGAACGCTTTTACGAGATTGAATGATGTTGTAAGATATCCTGGGTTGTTCCTAAATGCAACGAATTGGAATGGAAAGAGCAAATACACAAACATCATGCTCACTTTAAGGTCTATTGATCATTGACATAGTTGAACGCGCAAGACAGGGGATCGCGCGGAAAATAAGGGGGGTCATTGTTCGCTGGGTCGCGGACTGCTAGAGGCAGGAGTTATCCTAACAAACCTGAGTCGAACTTGCACGAGACATCCTTCACCGGGCTCGTCGTTACGAACAACGTACAGGCGGACAGTGGAAGTATCTGGAAAACACAAAAAAGCAGTTAAATCCATAAGCTGTTAAGGTATCAAAAAGGACGTCAACTCTTTTAATCGAAAACCATCCTCCAAAAAACTACAAAAAAAAAAAAAAAAAAATTATAACGTCGTCGACTTACCTGAAAACCGCTCCGATTTGTCATTCATATGATCTCTCCTGAAAGTAAATTGAAATATTTCAGTACTAAAATGATTGCTATTGTTATCCTAAAAATGTAAGGGATGATTTCAGAACATCACACCGTATATTTGCTCTGCAAATTCCACAGACACAAGTCTGCAATATTTCCCCGCCATCTTCTTGGGAAGGGCGCCAAGCGTCTTAAAAAGGAGGCCGGAAAGACCGATCCATCGAAAGGTTTACTTATGGTATGGGATAGCAGTTACACAACACTCACAATGAGTTTGTAAGCAGTGGTTCACCTACATCTATAGTGGTTCACCTACATCTATAGTGGTTCACCTACATCTATAGTGGTTCACCTACATCTATAGTGGTTAACCTACATCTATATTGCGCGGACTATTGCATTTGTGTCTTTGTGAGCAGTGCAGTATGTTTATTGCGGCATGCGTGGACGTTCACATGATCGTGCATTTGTGTGTTACTGTGATTCCCTACTGTTTCCGAGCATGTATCTAGCGACTGCATCCTACTGTCTTTAAGAAAATGCAGTTGAAAAAAACTCTGCTTGGTAGACTGAAATAAATAGCTTTTAGAATAATTTGGGGGTGGGGGAGGGGGTGTGTGGTCGTCAACCCCTTAGTTGTCACGGCCCTTAACCAACACCCAAAACTTAGTCGGCACAATTGCTAAAATCGAGCTTTTAGCAACAGGGGAGAAAAGCAACGAAGACGTAAATTGAGAAATGAGATTATTTTAAGAAATGGACCTCTAAAGGTCCAGTGAGCATTATTTTAATACGTCAGGGGTGCTTAGATTGAATGACTAAAGGAGGAAATGGTTACAAGTACGATTATCACTTACGTCTGACTGTCGAACCAACACTTGCTGGCGCTGGGAATAAATGCCAGGTCTGGGTAAGTATGATTAAAGTGCACTTTTACATCCAGTTAAATAAAAAGTTAAGGTGTTCTTGGCAAATATACATTACACATTGAAATGTGGTGCACAAAATGTGCAGTGCTAGAATCATTATGCTCTCTTGTGATCGTGAATATTATCAAATGCCTGGTGGGGTGATGTTGGGTGTAATGAAACAAGGTAATGCCAAGTATAGGGAAAAGGTAATGTCGCGTATAGGACAAAGAAAGTGCAAATGTAGTACAAGGTATGGCGAAATCTGACAGTGGATAACCATGAAGTTGTGAATGCGTAACACTACGTACTTGCCGGAGTGTACGATCATCCCGCCCTTGAAAAGATTGAGAAAACACGGCGGCTCCTTTCCTTGCGTCACCCGGATCTGAAGAGTGAAATTATGACAGCTAGTTACAATGACATTTAGTTCTTCAATCTCCCCTTCATCACATGATAGGAATCTCCTTACAGTAGTACAGTAGACTACGCTAGCTTCTCTTTGTTACTTGCTGATAACAGACAAAGTTACGCAAAAATCCGTGTTAAAAGTTATATTGGTATGTCATTGCTATGTCATTGTCATTGTTATGTCATTGTCGTCACATGCGGCGGCCATGTGTTCGTGTTGACATGAAGCCAGGGGGGGGGGGGGGGGGGGGTTCGGAAGAATCACCCCACTTTACACCTTTTGCTGTTCATTACCGGGAAAGGGACATTCATTTGTGCCAAAAGTTACATCGATAGAGTGTATTGTACGTTCATCAACATCACACGAAACATCATTTAGCGTGACTCGACTTTCAATAATAATAATTGAATATTCGTGAACAATCATTAGCATTAACGGAGAAACAATAACGCACTTGGACATTCAATTCGATAGAAACGAAAATTCTTTTGCGCGCAATGAAAATTCAATTGCACGTTTGGACAATCAGTAGCGTTTAATGACAATCAGTTATACGAAATAGAAAATTCATTACCGCTATCAACATAAACAAGGACAATCAACAAGCCATTTCAGACAATCATGTTCATCAAGGTGACATTCAAGAATGTGGTTTGACAATCATTTAATCGATTCAAACAAACATTATAAGAAAAGAAAATATCATTAGTTTTATTTCGATTTTTGAAGTGACATTTATACCTGAAATTGATCTCTATTAACACAGCGAGGTATATAAGTTTGCATTAAACGAAACCATTTCCCCTATTTTCGCTCCCGTGACTGTTCCTATGTTGTAGCCTCCGAAGCTGAGAAATGGGCTGTAGGGCGGTAACTTTTTAACTCAGTGTTGGGCCGGTATCTAGTGGGTTATGGTGCGCTGGTGCACCGTCGTAAATAAAAATGACGTTTTCGTTGGGGTAAAGATTCAGTCGTGTTTGTGAAGTCGTTGAATCTTTGTGCATTCATTCCCCCGATGATAGAAAAGTGGAAGATAAGACCGTTAGTGGGCGAAATAGCCAAAGTGACTGTGATATTTCTTCTAATTTGACCACATACTTGGCGGTACGCTCTCTCCCCTCTTCTAGCTCTTCCCTGTGTTCGAGGGGTTTATTGGCGGCATTTCTCATACAAACGTTTTCTGTTTTTCTATAGCGAACGAGTGAGTATATATTTTTTGCTTTTATAAACCCTCCACAAAAAGTGTTGTTTGTTTGTCTTGTTTTTTTTGTTAAAAATTATTTATAGTTCTATATTTCTCTTAATTTTAGGAGCCCACTGTTTAAATAAAAGAGAAAAATAGTTACTTTAATGAAATTTTATTTTCCTTGTTGTTTGGTTTAAATCGGATAAATGGTTGTCAAACCACATTGATGAACATGATTGTCTGAAAAGGCTTATTGATTGTCTTTGTTTATGTTAATAGCACTAATGAATTTTCTATTTTTTTTAAAACTGATTGTCAATAAACTCTACTGATTGTCCAAATGCGTAATTGAATTTTCGATTGCATGCAAAAGAATTTTCATTCCATCGCGAATGAATGCCCAATTGCGTTATTGATTGTCCGTTGATGCTATTGAATATTCGCGCATACTCAATCATTGTTATTGAAAGTCGAGTCACGCTAATGATGTTTCGTGCGTTGTTGATGAACGTACAATGCACGTTAACGATACAACGTTTGGCACAAATGAATGTCCCTTTCCCGTTATTGAACAGCAAAAGGTGTACTCAAATAAAAGAAAGATGAGTACCACTTCCAGTGAGGACGAAACGAAAGAAAACGGTTCGCTATATGGGTACCTCAACCTCCCCGTCCTTGCTGGCGGCGAAAAACTCTCCTCGTGGGCCTGATGGAACAAGCATCCACTGGACTTCAACGGAATTCGACTTACACAATAACGGCGAAGAAAACAGGGCATACCTATTCACTAATTAAGGGTTCCTGTACCTGGGGACCTCTCTCCTCTCCAGCTCCACCGCCATCACAGGGCATAACTATTCACTAATTAAGGGTTCCTGTACCTGGGGACCTCTCTCCTCGTCCAGCTCCACCGCCATCACAGCAGCGGCCCCCTTCTCGTTCACGGTGCAGTCATTGCCTTGCCAAAAGAAATAGGCGGTCCGGACACGTCCAGCCACGGTGGACCGGCATCGGGACTTCCGGTCAGTGGCGATACGATCCGTCATTACAAAATACGCCCAACGTATCACATAACCCTCACCTGTAAAATCAGGAGTAGCATGTGAAGACCCCTGTTATCACAGGGAGTGTAAGTACCGAGAGAGTTTTCGTGTGCGGGAGAGTGTTTCTCAAAGCAAGCGGTACCTGTTGTTTAGGAGCTACCGAGAAAAGCATTTTATAACTTCTAAAGTTTTTAAAAAAATGATTTGCAAAATTATTGTAGGATTCCAAATTAAATACTAGATTTGTCGATGTCTGTAGACAAATATTCTTGTAGCAACAAGTACCTGAGTGGAAATGTCCATGGTTCTCGTTTGGCAGCTCGTAATGTCTGTATTCATTGATGTGCCACACCGTCACTCCCACCGTGTTACACAGATTCCCTTCCTTGTAAAAGTCCCCTGTCCACACGGTAGGCACACCTATGCCACGCCCTACGTTCACTCCCTCCAGGACTTGGCCCTTGAATGGTTCGGGTGTGGAGGCTAGTGCCTTGGGGTCACACGGCTTTAGCTCCACCACAATCAGCGGCTGAGGTAACATGAAAAGGACGGATCATCAGGTTTTTAGGAGGAGGGGGTACTAAGAAAAAATCCGAGCACAATATTCATAGCGGAATCCTGTAGAGAAATTTGGCACAAAAAACTTTTTAGCCAAAAATATGGAGTGTAACCATCCTCATTTTCAAATATCTAATGGTCTATCCCAGTTGTTACAACAACAATGAGTCTCAATCACGACTCCATGTCAAGGCACTTATTTGAACAAAATTTCATAATCATCAGCAAGGCCGGGTAATCCGCTTCAATATATAGACCAGTAAACGTAGTAGATGAGGGACAAAAGTTGTCATTTACATCACCACCGGCTCTCCATAACGAAAACCTTATACCCTATACAGATCATTTACAGTGATTCACATTACACATTACCTTAATAACTTCGCCACTGCTCGGATGCCCTTTCATCTTAATGATCTTGGTCGGATCTGGCCAGTCCAAAAACTTTTCTCTGAAAAGTATCGTCTCCGCCTTCTCGTGCAGCCGAGCCAGCAATGTCCAGGCAGGGCGTGTGTCTGCGGTCTTGTTATCCTGCGTTACCTCTCGCCCCTTGCCGTATGGATAGATAGGGTCGTAAGGGCCGTGGCCCTTGAATGACGACTCGTAGAGCTGTTTGCCAAGCGCAAATACAGTCTTACGCTGACCCGATAGAGACTGCTGACCGTTCCACACGTATAGCTCAGAGCCGAAATCGAACACCAGAACCTGGTATTGGCACAACACAACGTTGAGCTACAATCGTTATACATTCGCTCCTAATATCGAAATGTGATATGGGAGTTTCCATTAAAAGTTGGTTCTCACTAGGACGTAAGCGCAGGGCACGTTATTTTCCGATTCTCACTGGAACGTAAGCGCAAGAGAAAGCGCAATAGTACGCAAATGCTTCTGCTTCAAGTGATTTTCACTTCTCTTTCGCTTCCGTTTGCGCTTACGTCCTAGTGAGAACCAGCCTTTAATACCTTAAGGAAGGGGGTATCTTGACTCCCCCCTCACCTGTATACCCAGAGGGGGGAGGGGAGTATCTTGGCATCTTGTCTCAGGATACCTTAAGTTTCAGAGCATTATTCCCCCTTCGGAGTAAAAATATATATCCCCCCTCCTACTTTAAATAGCTCCGAGGATTTCAGTAGAATCCCCTTAAGGCCGATTTAGATGCTAGGATTTTTGCCTACAACCATCGCATGCGACATGACTTAGCTCTGATTTAGACACTCACGACTTTTCGCTCGCGTCTCAAGAAAATCGCGTACGACTTTTGCGCTTTTTACTCGTCGAGGACTAAGACCAACAACAAAAAACATGGCTCTCCCCATGAACGGAAGATTCGCCTCAATGCTTTCGTTATTTTACCGAAAGCTCGTAAGCTCGTGTCGTAGAGCTTATTTAGACTTTGCGACTTGAGTGGTATGCTGACACGAGCGTGTCGCGTGCGATGGTTGTAGGCGAAAATCGTAGCGTCTAAATAGGCATTTAGAGGCCCTTTTTTCGGAGCCCCCGATTTGGGTGGTTAAAAATTGTCGGTGAAAGAACAAAAGAAAAAACCACTCAATCTCTCAATACTGTGTAAACAATTGCTTGGCACGGCGATGCTTGCAAGTTTGTAAGATGGTTAACAGTGAAAGAAGAAACATAAAATGCTTTAGAAGAGATGGTCAGTATAGAATGCCCAGTAGAGGAATCTGCGGCAAGCGGATACACATGTTCAAGAAATTCAAGCAACAAGGAAAATGGTCACCTCTTTAGTATCGAGTAGCGAAATCTGCGGCAAGCGGATACACATGTTCAAGAAATACCAGCAACAAGGAAAATGGTCACCTCTTTAGTATAGATTAGCGAAATCTGCGGCAAGCGGATACACATGTTCAAGAAATACCAGCAACAAGGAAAATGGTCACCTCTTTAGTATCGAGTAGCGAAACCTGCGGGGATACACATGTTCAAGAAATACCAGCAACAAGGAAAATGGTCACCTCTTTAGTATCGAGTAGCGAAATCTGCGGCAAGCGGATACACATGTTCAAGAAATAACAGCAACAAGGAAAATGGTCACCTCTTTAGTATCGAGTAGCGAAATCTGCGGCAAGCGGCCACAATGAGTCTCCACCGGGACAAGGCTTGGCGGGTCCGTCCAGTGGACCTTGTAAATCATGTTCGTTCTCGTCACGCCCTTCTCATAATCCTCGTCTGTCGGAAGACTGGAAGCCTCTGTAGAGAGAGTCAATATAGACAAATCAGCAGGTCTCTGGAAAAGAGATCGCGCGCGCCTGGAGAGAAGAGAAAAATATTTTTACATCCCTCTTTGCAAGCTCGTCTTTTGATGGAGCTCAAGGATAAAAGGTGACTCGCGGTTAGCAATCGAGTAACCTTTTAGGGGGGGGGGGGGGCTCTCCTTCAAGCTGTACATTTTGGAAGCAAGTTACCTATGCAACCCAGAGACCACAAGAAAGTGACCAATTTCCCTGAGAAATGGGGTGAGGATAGGATTAATCTATTCTGGGATTACAGGGGTACTATTCGATATCTGACGGGAGAAGGGGGCTGTTTGTGGAGCGTGGAGTGGCCTTGCTTACTAATGCCACCTTGATATTCTGCTACACAAATTAACTGACCAGACGATATGGAATCAGTCGGTTCCGGTCCCCTTTTTGGGGTGGAGCAAAAAGTACCTTTTATCTCAGCTTCTGGATCCCCATTCAGCAGTTTCCAGAATTTCTTGGCCCCACGAAGATTATCCTCGTCTTGACTTTTCTCTTCAACGAAGACGATGTCACGTGCTTTGCAGTCGAGCTCTCGCTTAGTGAAGATACGTGACGCTATCTCGGTCACCTAGCGACCAAAACAGCACAATTAACCACGTCCTCGAACGCCAGGGTCCACCCCTCTCATACCCAGGTTCCCCTCCATGCCCCTGAGCCATGAGAAGGGTTGACCCTGGTGGGAAATTTCACAGTTTGTTATCGGGATCAGCCGTTATCAGGATCAGCCTGTGTGTTATCCGAAAGTTGGCCCGCTCTATAAGAAATTTTCATGTGTAGTATCGGAAAGTTACAGGTGTAGTATTGGAAAGTTACCGGTGTAGTATCGGAAAGTTACCGGTGTGTTACCTTGGCTCCCTCTATCGGAAGTGTTCCGATAAAATGTCCCGGTGTGTTATCGGAAATTTCCGGGTGCGTTATCGGAAATTTCCCGGGATGTTATCGGAAATTCATGGTGTTTTATTTGAAATTTCCCGGGGTGTTATAAGTAATACCTCAGCGTGTTACCTTGGCTCGCTCTATCGCGTTAGCATGCTTTCCAACCCATGCAAACAACTCGTCCTTGGTAACCAGTACGTAACAGTCACCGGAGTTGAAAGACTTCTGACACGGCTCAATCAACCGGGTCTGGATATTACGTCGGCCTGCGACAGGGAAACAAAATTCGATGGTAAATATTGCAATATGAATGTAAATATACAATACAATAAAAAAAAAAAAAAAAACAATACAATAATCTTTTTAACGTCGATAACATAGGGAGTGGTTTCCAAATGTTTTGCAAATGATTCAGGCCTGCCAGTCGGACAAGCAAAAGGATACAGAACCGCTAAGAACAGGCTTTTATAAGCGAAATTTAATTATTATATTTGATTATCATAGAACCTGGATTTTACTATAACCCTTAGATTCAATTTATCATCTTTAATCTTTTATTCAGGTATTTGCCACAAGCATGCTAATCATGGAAGTATTATTACATATCTGGTAGAGGCCAGCGAAGTTCAATAAAGAGAGGCCTCTGGTAGCAAGGAACTGTATTTCTTCCCTGCTAGCAGAGGCCAGCGAAGTACAAAGAAACGACGCCTCTCCTAGCAGGAAACTGTATTTCGAACACTGTTACTTTTGTTGCAGGACTAGATGCTATGGAGTAAAATAAATTCCGAATAGATCATGCATATAAATAAGACTGTAGAGTGTAGGTGAGTCTGCGATTGGCATCGAGTAAAATGTCAGCGGCATACCCTTGATGTGTAGGAGCATAAGAGGCTTGGTGCCACGGTAGCTATCCAGCTCTTTGGCTTTCTCTGGTCCACCTGTCTTTCGGAGTGAGATCTTCGTGAAGTCTTCGGTGCTGGCGAGACCTGCGAGTGCTGATGCAGCAAAGTCTACGGTGTGTCGACGCCCTGAACACAGCCAAACCAGCATATTGAGCAGATTCATCAAATGTCGAAAAGCAGAGTATTTTAGTCGTTACTAAAATAACTAAAAAACTAAGTTTCCTTCAACTTTCAATATCCATGACAATCTTAGGATTCTTGTTCTTAGGATTCAGATGGTTTCAACTCGCGTATATCCATACATAAGGCACAAGTGCCGCCCGGTCGACATATATACACTCTTTCTTTATAAGACCGTTGAATTTTTCAGTTGAGACTGAGCCGTTCCCTTTTTTGTCAGTGTCTATAAAAATACAATCCCCAATGAATAATAAAGATAATTATTCAAATAATAAATAACAATAATTAAGGTTGTTATTATGAACACAATTTGATTCTGCATTTCATATCCGAGCCTCGACATGTTCTTAGCATGTTCATAGAATTTAACGAAATCTCAGGCTGGATGTTCTTATAAAAAGGTTCTTATATGAAAAAAAGTGTAGGTTATGAGCGTTACCCCTCTACTTACATAGGTTGTCTGGATCTTTGTACTTTTTTTTCTTCCTTCTTATCACGGGGTGTTCGCTGGTCACTGCTTTCTTCTCTACGCGGGGCGAGGTCTTGGTTACCTCTGTCTCTGTGCGCACGTCGGTCCTTTCTCGCAAGTTCTTGACGGGGTTTGCTTTGGATGCATGACGCCTTTTTGGTTTTAGATGAAGTTTGTCCTCCGCTTTCGATTTGAGATAACTGGTAACATGAAACATAAGAAGAAAAATACCTTTCAACACTACGTTAGAACTAGGAATATGGATGGAGTGACAACACTAAAAATATCAAATGTACGCGAGAAATACCAGATATCGAGGGAAAGTTAAAATGATTATAAAATGAGCGAAAGGTTTACAATTTACAAAAATATAAATTACGTGGTGACGAGGACCCAACAAAATATATAAAATCTTTCCTACTCGTTCTTATACAAACGATAAAAATAAGCCACACCGTACTCATTACAGGCGTTATCCATGAAACTATGCCGAGACGAGACCCCTCGCACACAGACAGGCGCAGATCAATGAAATGACGCAAAACTTTGGTTTATGAAACATGGAATATTTGAGCACCAATGCGTGATTCTAAGCACGATGAAATATTTAAACAGGAGAACTTTTTTCTAACAAGGACCGCTGGACATTCTACCACAGAAACACACAAGCGCATTCAAAACGATAAGTAACTGAAAAGATAGCAATCACTTTGCGCCTGTCACAAGGTCTTAACACAACAGGGAAACTCAATTTTCTTTTAAACGGTTTCACTTATTAATATGTAATAGGCGATAGTAAATTACCATCAAATAATTCGGTATACTCACACAGTCGTCTGTCCTGAAATAACGTCTAAATCTTCACTTGTGATCTTAATTTTAGGTAGCGCATCTTTATTTTCTGGCGAATGCTTGCTCGAGGTTTCTCCAAAAAAGGCGTCCAGTCCCTCATCGAATCCACCTTTTGGTTGATCACTGCGGTTGTCGTTCTGCTGGTCGTCGTCCGCTTGCTCAATCTGCGGAACTGTCTGCGACGGTTTCTTGCCACTCACTCTACTTAGCATGAGATCCGACACGGCCTGGGGTACTGTCACTTTAGACACAGGCTTGAGTTCTATCACTTTCTTCTCGTCCTTCTTCTCGTCTTGCTGCGTCTTTTCTTGATCAGCATCATCGATGGCGATGTCAACTTGAATAAACTCGAATCGGTTGTTGAGATTCGATTCCGATTTGGTGTGTTTCATCATTCCAAACGGTCGCACAGTCGAAGAGGATTTCTTCCTCGACTTGGATTTGGCTGAATAGAACATTATGGTGTTAACACTACTGGCTTAACAGTACAGAATTATTCCTATCATTTTCGTCCAAGGATATCTATATAAAGGTGCCCCGAATATCCAGGTATACATTTCAACTAAAGAATCTTTAACATTTGACTAAATCAGAAGTAGAAGGGATTATTTCGCGTCTCTCCATAAAGAATAACAGTATTTTTGCCATCTCGAGAGATGATGTTTAGAAATCAAACAAAAACAGAGGAAGGTCACGTCAGCGGATGATGTAACGCCACAATTGTCGTTTGACCACCACGATTAAAATTTAAATTGATAAGAAATAAAGAATTTAAGAGAGAATCATGTCGAACGAGGAATACATTTTAGGCGCGCACACTCGAGCACCGTAAAAAGCGCATAACTACAGCATTTTTATTTTTCTTATGATGGAGAAGGAAAAGGGTGGTAGGGTGAACCTCAAATATGTTTATCTTAAGAGTGGTGATGTTCTAATGCAAGAATAACAAATTGTCCATATCTGACTGCTTTACAACAACACGGATAAGAGCAACAAACAAAACGCGTGAAAATATTCAACAGACACAGGAAGTAGAGCGTAACACAAATTAGGAAAGGGCAACGCGCACAAGTCATAAATATTTGAGAAGCCTCGATTTGGCTTGCAAGAATTGTTTTGGCTTGCAAGCGTATTCTTACCCGGATTCGGGTAAACTGAGAAAAGGCTCGTGAGTGGAACGAATGGTAGATTAGAATGAAAATGCGTGGAAAGGTCACCTCAGGCGCGGGAGGGGGCGTGGATTGGGGGAAAGATGAGTTGGTCAAACTAATGTGTCTTTGTTTTGTATATCACAACAAATAAATTATCAAACTTATATTTCCGGTATCTCTAATCTTTATAAAATTCTGCATCCGCGAAGGTAAAAATCCCCGTTTCTTATACAATAAGTGTACTTTGGAAAATTTCCAGGGCGAAAATCAGGGGAGGATGGGGTTATCGAGGCAAGTCATCTGTACCATGCAAATTTCATACTATGTTGATCTTAAACTAGAATTCCAAAACCCCCCTTTCGTTTCATGCTGACCAAAAGCATGAAATCAACTTACATTTTTTAGTCTCCCTCCTTGTTATTTTTTGCTCCTCCTCTGCCTGTTGGGTCTCCTGTAGAAGGTGGAGCTCTTGCCCCGCCTCCTCTGACTCAGTCGGTGTAGAGGGGAGTGACAGTCGAACGTCAAAGTCGTCATGCGTGATGTTCCTGTCACGCAATTCCTCTCTGTTCCTGTCACGCATCTCGTCCCTATTCACTTGCTCACGTGCAGCTTTCAGGATCTCTGGCGCTATGCCGACGGCCAGAGTCTTAGGTCTGTTCTTGCGCGAGTAGCGTATCGCGGGCTTCAGTGGTTTCGACGGTTCTGTAGCGAAGACTGAGAGCAGTGCTGACACAGAACCAGCCTTCGGTAGTTCGCTTTCGGCGTCACGGTCTGTTGACGGGGACTCCTCTTTATTGGTTTCTTCCACCATGAGCTGTACCTCAGTAACTTTATTCGGTTCTTTTTCAATTTTCACTTTCTGTTCTTCCTCTTTCTCTTTTACTTTCCTCTCCTTGTCACTATCCTTGCGCTTTTTCACCCGCTTTAAAGAATCCTTCTTTTCCTTCTCTACTTGCTTGTCTTTTTCTCGTTTCTCCTTTTCTACCTTTCGCTTTTCTTTATCTTTCCGATCCTTTTCTTCTTTTTCGTGTAGTTTATCTTCTTGCAACAATCTTTCTTTTTCCTTCTTTGCACGCTCCGCTTCTTTTTGCTTTTCTTTTTCTTCCTTTTCGCGAAGCCTTTCCTTCTGTTTTTCTTTCTCTCTCTTCTCTTTTTCAATCAAGAGTTTCTTTTCCTTTTCTTTTTTCTCCTTCTCTAACTGTTGCTGTCTCCGTTTCCTCTCTTTTTCTTCCCTCTCTCTCTTGTCCTTCTCGCGTTTTTCTTTTTCAATCTTTTCTTTATCTTTCATTTCTTTCAACCTAGCTTTTTCATTGTCTTTCTTTTCTTTATCACTAGGCACCGTAGATGTTTTCCTTTTGAAAATCGACATCAACGGCCCATCTATTCTCTCTTCTCCTCCGCTTGATACTTTACGTTTAACTTCGACTTTGGGAACCGTCTTACTGCGCACTACAACCTTCTTCTCGACCTCACACGCCTCGGCTACCACCGTTAGGGGTTTATCACGTTCAAAATTTGCACCGACTTCATCTTCAGTGTTTTTAGCACTACTTGTCTCTGTTGAAGATGACGACCATCTTTTGTGAGCTGGGAGACGCGCCATCTCTTCCGAAGAAGTCTTTCGAGCGAGCGAGAAAGTGATGTCCTCGAACTTTTTCATTTCATCAGGAGATAGCGGTCCTCCGCAAATACTATGCGGCCTCTCTTCCTTCCGTTTACTTGATTCAAGCAGGGTCCTGGACGTGTCGTCTTCACAGATATAGCGACTGAAAATTTCTCCTGAAAAGGGCTCGTTGTTAGGTTGATAAGTATGGCTTGCCACCCTCTGAACGGGTACTGTTTGAGTTGCTTCTTCTGAAACTTTTAGTGTTAGACGTGCCGGTCGTTGTGTAGTAGCTACAGGGGGTTGACAACTACCAAGCGACAGGCTCCTGCTCTGCTTGGCTTCCCCCAATGAAGAATCAGAATCTAAACTTTGTTGGTTCAAAACCTTCTTCTCTGTGGGAGGAGAAAAGCTCTCAAAGAATTTTTCTCTCTCCAGACGCCGCTGTCGACGTTTCTCTCTCAGTTTTTCCGACCTTGTTTGATCCGGGGATGGCTCTACTGCTTGCATATGTGGTCTTGGTTGTATTCTCGTAGCAGCAATGATGCCGAGATCTTCACCGTCTCCGGCCTTGGCCGAGTCCATAGCTGCATCCATTGATATCGAATAAACAGGCTTCTCTTTGCCATCAGACGTTTTCCTGTACCTTGCTCTTCTCTGCTCCCTTGGACTATCATCCAGTTCGTTAGCAGTTTTGATTAATTCTGCTACTTCTTTCTCTACTCTTTTGCTCACAATCTCGACTTTCGTCCATGACCTGACTTTATCCGAGTCGGTAGAATTCTGGAAAGAGCCTTCTTTTTCATCGTCCAAAGATTTCGCTTTCACAAGCACCTTTGATGGGGGTCTAGACGATGGTTTTGAGTAGTCATCTGGAAGAGGAGGTCGAGGAGGAGCATCTGTCTCATCCTCAAGAGGTGATGAATTAGAACGTTGTCTATGTTCGTCGGGAGACTGAGATCTCGATCGGCCATCGGTCTTCTGTTTCTTATCCCAAAATCTAAGCCGACCCATCATGGTGGCAAAGGTCCTATCTTGCTCATTATCTACTGAGAATGATCGCCCCCAGCTGGGTCTTTCTCTTAATTCAGGACTTGAGGTTATAGGGGTTGCAGGAGCTGACTCGGTTTTTGGAGACCGTTCCTTGCTGGAACTTCTCTTCTTGAAGCTAAACTTAGTGGGAAGGGAATGCTTCTTTTTCACCCCACTCGATTCCACATCGATCATCTCAGTACTACCCTCGGAATCTCGAGATCCGACGGTTCCTTTTGATGACGAGAAGTATTTGCTAGGGACTGAGAACTTCTTTCGTGAACCTCCAGCATCGCTAGATTGTTCAACAGAAGGGGATTGGCTGATGGCGAATTTACTCTTGCCAGAACCCGGTGACGTTGAATCAGATCTTTTTTTAGAGGTTTTCTCACTTTCGTTTTTTTTCAGCGACCGTAGCCAACTCCCCTTCCTTGATCTTTCCTCGGCTACAGTCTCAGGCAAAGGAATTTTTCTATGGCCATCGTCCGAGGATTTGTCTTGAAAGGCGATGTATGAAGGCAACGAGGCCTTCCTCTCGAGCGGTGCCTGGTGTTTATTGTGTTTCAAGGGATAATCTCTGTCACGCATTGAATAACTTCTAATAAACGGAGTCCGGTTATTTTTGGCTAAAGGTTCAGATCCACGTCTAGCTTCACTATCAATTACTGGAGATGACCGACCAGAATACCTACCCACATAGAACACTCTCCCATCTTTCCCAAGAGAACTTTTGCGACTTCCACTAGAGTCACGGGAAGAGCTGGTTGAGCTTCTGTTTGGAGAGCTCGCATCAAACCTCCTCGAAATGACCGGAGAAGGAACAGACCAATCTCTCTCTCTAGTGGAAGTGTACTTGGAGAAATTTCGACTCGTGTCAGAGTAGGGTCCCCCCAACGACGAGTAACTTGGTTTATCCTTTAAATATGAACTCTGAGAACTAAATGAGCTTGGAGTATATTTTCTAGTTGGAGAGTATTGGGACGAGCTTGTATCATGTGTTAAAGGTGATTGCCTACCATATAGCAAAGGCGAGTAAGATGTCAAGGTGCCTGAATAATGGTCGTGGGTTGACGTTTCTAGGCCACCAGGTCTTGCTGACCCAATGTTGTAACGAGTGGTAGTTCTTCCACTTTGAATAGGGCTACCAGGCAAATCAATAGTTGCAGACCTTTGATAACGGGCACTCCCATATCGTCGGGTAAACCCTGGTGAGGCCACCAGCTCCTTCTCAATGGACCTCTGCCTTGAAGTAGGAGTGTCCTCTATCATGGTTTTTGAGCGGGGTCCAATTGAGTACTGTCGAGGTAGTCTGCTGGACCCTGTACTCTCCGATACCTCGCGTCTATAAGACATACTGCTTTTGAAGACCTCCCCTTACCTCAATTTAGAGGTCCAGTGCAGCACCAAAACATTTATTACTTGTGAGTTAAACATCCATCATTTTATAGCTTTCTTAGTTAAAGAAAGACTTCTGAGGCACTCTTGAAACAGATTCTGAAAAAAGAACAAGCTTTTAGAGGATAGAAACAACTAAGAGAGTAACATGGCATCATTTCAGATGTTAAATTAAATTAACCTGATTTGCAAGGCATTCATATTTAAAGGGTAATTGTTTGGTTGAAAAAATATTTGTTTCTAATTTGAGAAAGCTTCAAAACGGAAAAGTTGTGCGAAATTACAAAAATAGCTATCCAGGTTATAGAAAGACCATTGATCTTTTATATAAATAACACATTGTAGTTTGAAATTCTCATATCAAGCGAAAAAAGTTAATTAGAAATAGTACTTTATGTTGAGATGCAATACTGAACACCAAAAAAATAGATGAATAGATGACAAATGCATCATCATGTTGATTTCTTCTTCACACATGCTTAAGTCATTGTTATAGGCTCTTTCTAAATGTATTAACACATGAAAAAGGCTGTTCTCAGGGGAACACACGGGAGTACATGGGAGAACAGGGGGAATACATGGGAGCACAGGGGAAATCATACAAAAACAAGGGAGGGAATAAACGGGAGTACAGGGGAATACATGGGAGCACAGGGGAGAATACATAGGAGTTTAGGGGAATTCATGGGAGCACAGGGGAGAATACATGGGAGTAAAGGGGAATACATGGGAGCACAGGGGAATACATGGGAGTACAGGGGAATACATGGGAGCACAGGGGAATACATGGGAGCACAGGGGAATACATGGGAGTACAGGGGAATACATGGGAGTACAGGGGAATACATGGGAGTACAGGGGAATACATGGGAGTACAGGGGAGTACATGGGAGCACAGGGGAATACATGGGAGTACAGGGGAATACATGGGAGTACAGGGGAATACATGGGAGTACAGGGGAGAACATGGGGGTAAAAGGGAATACAGGGGAGTACAGGGGAATACATGGGAGTACAGGGGAATATATGGGAGTACATGGGAGGACAGGGGAGTACAGGGGAGCACGGGAATACAGGGGAATAGGTGGAGGTACAGGGGAATACAGGGGAGTACAGGGGAATACATGGGAGTACAGGGGAATATATGGGAGTACAGGGGACTATATGGGAGTACAGGGGAGCACAGGGGAATACATGGGAGCACAAGGGAATACATGGGAGCACAGGGGAGTACAAGGGAGCACAGGGGAGTACAGGGGAGTACAGGGGAGTACAGGGGAGCACAGGGGAGTACAGGGGAGTACATGGGAATACATGGGAGCACAGGGGAGTACAGGGGAGTACATGAGAATACAGGGGAATACAGGGGAGTACAGGGGAGCACAGGGGAGTACAGGGGAGTACAGGGGAGCACAGGGGAATACATGGGAGTACAGGGGAATATATGGGAGTACAGGGGACTATATGGGAGTACAGTGGAATACAGGGGAGCACAGGGGAGCACAGGGGAATACATGGGAGCACAAGGGAATACATGGGAGTACAGGGGAATACATGGGAGCACAGGGGAATACATGGGAGCACAGGGGAATACATGGGAGTACAGGGGAATACATGGGAGTACAGGGGAATACATGGGAGTACAGGGGAGTACATGGGAGCACAGGGGAGTACCTGGGAGCACAGGGGAGTACAGGGGAATACATGGGAGTACAAGGGAATACATGGGAGCACAAGGGAATACATGGGAGTACAGGGGAGTACATGGGAATACAGGGGAATACAGGGGAGCACATGGGAGTACTGGGGAATACATGGGAGCACAGGGGGATACATGGGAGCACAGGGGAGTACAGGGGAGTACATGGGAATACAGGGAAATACAGGGGAGTACAGGGGAGCACAGGGGAGTACATAGGAGTACAGGGGAATACATGGGAGCACAGAGGAGTACAGGGGAGCACAGGGGAGTACATGGGAGTACAGGGGAATACAGGGGATTACAGGGGAATAAATGGGAGCACAGGAGAATACATGGGAGAACAGGGGAGTACATGGGAGCACAGGGGAGTACATGGGAGTACATGGGAGCACAGGGGAGTACAGGGGAGCACAGGGGAACACATGGGAGCACAGGGGAACACATGGGAGCACAGGGGAGTACAGGGGAGCACAGGGGAATACATGGGAGCACAGGGGAACACATGGGAGCACAGGGGAACACATGGGAGCACAGGGGAGCACAGGGGAGTACATGGGAGCACAGGGGAGTACAGGGGAGTACAGGAGTACAGGGGAGTACATGGGAGTACAGGGGAGTACATGGGAGTACATGGGAGCACAGGGGAATACATACATGGGAGCACAGGGGAGTACATGGGAGCACAGGGGAGTACAGGAGTACAGGGGAGTACATGGGAGTACAGGGGAGTACATGGGAGTACAGGGGAGTACAGGGGAGCACATGGGAGTACAGGGGAGTACAGGGGAATACATAGGATCACAGGGGAATACATGGGAGCACAGGGGAATACAGGGGAGTACATGGGAGCACAGGGGAACACATGGGAGCACAGGGGAATACATGGGAGTACAGGGGAGTACATGGGAGTACATGGGAGCACAGGGGAATACATGGGATCACAGGGGAATACATGGGAGTACAGGGGACATGGGAGTACAGGGGAGCACAGGGGAATACAGGGGAGAACTTGGAAATACAGGGGAGCACAGGAGTACAGGGGAATACATGGGAGAACTTGGAAATACAGGGGAGCACAGGAGTACAGGGGAATATATGGGAGCACAAGGGAATACAGGGGAATACATGGGAGCACAAGGGAATACAGGGCAATACATGGGAGCACAGTGGAGTACATGGGAGCACAGGGGAACACATGGGAGCACAGGGGAATACATGGGAGTACAGGGGAATACATGGGAGCACAGGGGAATACATAGGAGTACAGGGAATACATGGGAGTACAGGGGAATACATGGGAGCTCAGGGGAGTACATGGGAGCACAGGGGAATACATAGGAGAGTACAGAGAAATACATGGGAGTACAGAGGAATACATGGGAGTACAGGGGAATACATTGGATTACAGGGGAATACATGGGAGTACAGGGGAATACATAGGAGTACAGGGAAATACATGGGAGCACAGGGGAGTACATATGAGCACAGGGGAATACATAGGAGTACAGGGGAATACATGGGAGTACAGGGGAATACATGGGAGCACAGGGGAGTACATGAGAGCACAGGGGAATACATGGGAGTACAGGGGAGCACAGGGGAATACAGGGGAGAACTTGGAAATACAGGGGAGCACAAGAGTACAGGGGAATACATGGGAGAACTTGAAAATACAGGGGAGCACAGGAGTACAGGGGAATATATGGGAGCACAAGGGAATACATGGGAGCACAAGGGAATACAGGGGAATACATGGGAGCACAGTGGAGTACATGGGAGCACAGGGGAACACATGGGAGCACAGGGGAATACATGGGAGTACAGGGGAATACATAGGAGTACAGGGGGATACATGGGAGTACAGGGGAATACATGGGAGCACAGGGGAGTACATGGGAGCACAGGGGAATACATAGGAGTACAGAGGAATACATGGGAGTACAGGGGAATACATGGGAGTACAGGGGAATACATGGGAGTACAGGGGAATACATGGGAGTACAGGGGAATACATGGGAGAACTTGGAATTACAGGGGAGCACAGGGGAGTACATGGGAGAACATGAAGTAAATTAGCCACACCCTTTTTCATGTGTTGATACATTTAGGAAGAGCCCCAAGACTGAAAAACATAAAACAAGCTACAGCCCTAGTATTCCATCGACAGCAGCAAAAAATGGCAAAGTTCAAATTGAAGGTTGTGTTAAATTAAATTTGCTTGATTTATTGTATAGATGTTCCTTGTGTAATATAAAACAAAATAAGCTTTAGTATTTTTGGGTAGATAATGCGCTCTTGAGATATTGCAAATTGTAAGACATTTGATTTGTCTGAAATTGCCCATTATGGGCGAAATCGCTACTTTTTTTCACGATCTATGGCAACTTTGCTCAATCATATCTCAAGAACGGATAATCTACCAAAAAATACTAATGCTTATTCTGTTTTATATCATGCTAGGAACCTCTAGGCAAAATTTAAACAAAATGTAAGCTAACACAACCTTACAATTTTAATTTTGCCATTTTTTGCTCCTGTCTATTCCATCAGAATTAAGGTACATAAGGGGGGGGACCATATATTAAAAAACCCTCAGCAAAAAGGGACCAGTCCCCCTCTGCCCCTGTAAAAAATAAAATGGTCACCAAGTTCAGCTTATAAAAAAGCAAACAGCTTATTCAGCTATAAGGGTAGTAGTGCAGGGCCTTAGGCTGGGGGGGGTGTGTGCCCCTACTCCCCTACGCTAGCTAGTTTTTACTTTTTATATATGAGTATTATAAAAATAAATAAAAAACTCCATAAAACTTTCTTGACAACTCAAGCCAAAGCGAGTGCAACTTTGGGATAACCTACAGGGCTAAGTAGAAAAACAGCTTCTATTGACTGCAGTATGCTCTTATTAGGAGCCGTAAAAAACGTGCCTTTCCAACCAAAATACGCTTACAGCCCTGAAGTGGCAGATTGTTTTCACAGGGAACAGCTGTACATGAGAGAGTAAAGTTATGTCTTGACAGAAAAACTCAATGTCCTTATTCGAACTTCAGCTGATTTGAAAGGTAACAAAAATGCAGAAAGTAAAAAACATACCAAGCAAAAAAGCATTCAATTCTGTATGTTATGTCAGATAAAAAAAATTAACTTGAAACATATCTAAAACGTCGGAAGTGGGTCACGAAAATATTTCATGAATAATCCAAATCGAACGCGCGATACACGTAGAAATATAACTGTAGGGTGAAATATATACCCAGAATTGACATAGTGAGAATGATATTCGAGATAGATAACCCATCAACATCGGGGGAGCTGAAGAGGTGATGAAGACATTAAGAAGTCGATAAGAGACTTCTTTCGATGACATTTATAAGAAGACATTCAAAATGCGAAAGTTAGCATATCTATACCGCTATACACAAAATACTAGAAAAGAGTATTGATGATTTTCTGACAATACTGCTAATAATCCTTGTAAATCATAACACAAATAAACGACTGTTGAAGTAATTTGAGACAAAGCAATAGCAACACGAGCCGAAGCTTGTAGCGGTTTAGCCTTTACAACATGCGGTATCAAATGCCCCTCGAGCCGCTTCCGGTGAAACGAAAACAAACCCCATAATAAAAAGTTGAAGTAGAGTGAAGTGCTTATGAGAGAGGCTGTAAGCCTAAACGCTTTGCTCTTTACATGGTCCAGACGTAATTACTGAAAATACTTTGATCAAAAAGATATATTGATGACGACATGAATTAAATCCAGAGTAAATTAAACATTCAATCAAACGCTTGTATACAATACAGTGCTCAGAATTCAATAATAAGTCAGTCTTTGATGTTTCGCTTATGACGGCTGTCAATAACTAGTAAAGGTATTAGCACTGTGACTCGTTTTCCATAAACGCTGCGAATAAAAGCAATTTTCATCACGGAGAAAATAGAGGATCCGAATCTGTTAGCGTCTATATGCTCGAAATTAAGAAACACCTGTGAATATTCTGTGGAAAACATTTGTCTTCAAATGGATAAAAGTTCCTCACTATTCCCCATACGCAAAATAACGAAAAGATATCACAATGTAATCAAACACAAGGCATGAATTAAAATGTACTACTATCGCTATCGGCGCTGTTCTCTCGATTCTAGTTTGAGTAGAGAGAACAGTGAAAAAATGGAATGTTCTAAATTGGTTTAGTATATGAGAATAAAGTAAAAATATTCAAGCATAATAAATGCATCTTCAATGCTCCACCTGCATGACAGGCTCTGTTCAAGGGAAGTGTAATCATTCTACGAAGATAATTTAGCTTACCTGTAAAGGCGAGAAGTAGTCTGTTATCGTTGGGCTCTAGTATTTTGAACGATGATACGAGCTGGGATTTGCAAACGTCGATGGAAATAAATTGCTTGAGAACGGGTATATACGACAGTCCAACATTTTACATGGATGTGTGTAAATAAAACTTGGCTTACTCAACAAGGAGAAATTCCACGAAGATGCGATATGCCTGATGCTATCGGGCTATGAGCAAACGACCGAACGTATGTCAACCCTGGCGGTTTGTGTCCTACTGAACCGAAGAAGGCCTGTCGTTATTTTGACGAATACTGTGACTAAGAATCACGAAATTATATAATATCTGCGTCTCGATAGGTCCTTATGAGTGGCTTGGTAGATTTTCTGTCGTATTACTGAAGTCAGGAGCAGGAAGAATTTTTAGCGTTCGTCCCTTTTTTATGGAGATTCATAACACTAATCGTGACAGAGCGAAGGACGCGCTTCGCGCTCTTGTTACCAGTTCTGCATCAGCTTCACCCAAGCTCTTACTTTTCAATATGTTGTCTCCCATAAAAACACTATAGTTCCACTGCAATGCGTAAATATAGTGTGCTAAGGTTATTCGTCGATATTTACAGACGCTCCACGAGTTTAGCGAGTGTGACAGACACAGAAAGCTACTCTTGCGCTAAGGAAAACCGTGCGGGAGTGCTTCGAAGTTCCAGATATAACATTCATTGTGATTGGCCAAGACACAAAGGACGTGATAAAATCCCCGTAACGCACTCCCTCATTGGCGGATCGTATTCTTTTCTTAATTTCCCTCCTATTATCGCTCACTTGACCTTCTTTCTGTCATGAGCTGTAGAACAAATTTTTATCTGGGGACCAAGTTCCCCAAAATTGCCCATCAACCGTTGCTGTGATAATTTAGCTAGTGATTTGATAGATAAATGCGTGTGTAAGCTAGCAATTCTAAATTATTGCTTGCAGGAAGCCAAGCTTGTACGACCACATCGTTGAAAATATAGACAGGAAGTGCGCAAATCTCATGTCTTTATTTATTACAACAGAGTCTATTTTGGTTGGTTGAGAAAGTAACATGCTATGAACATTCCCTGTTGATTCTTTTCCCCGTTGTTTCCTTTTGTATGCCCCGGGGTTCCCGAATGTATGGAATGTTTTTTAGTCTACACAAAAAAGGAACGCGCGATTTGACTCGGTTTTGCCTTTCCCAGGCGCTGATTCAGACCAATCTACACCTGTTTGTGTAAACAGGTCAAATGTCTAGAGTTAGCCAGTATAGTACGTTAAGTATGTCTAGAGTAAACAAGTATAGTACGTTAAGCGTCAGCTGCGTATCTTCATTCTGTTAATTGAGGCGACAGTGATCAGCACTTTTTATTCATGAACAGGTCAGAATTTTTCCTGGATCCGCGCCTGTTTTCTTGGGAAATGGGGAATGCTCAGAAAAGTATCGGCTGCACTATCGACGATAGACCCTTCACGGCAAAATGGCCCGTTTAAGAATACATAGAAAAATAGCACTCGGGAGCTGGGAGGGCCACGGGGACATTCTCTTTATTATATTACACAAACTACATTGTACCATAGTGAAAAGGCGCTATGAAATTGTTTTCTCGAGTTTCGGGGTACCTCGGTGAGACCAATGTCATTCTTTATGTAGAGACAAGGTTTATAGCATCTGAACCTTTGTCGTAAAAGAGCTAAGAATACCTAGACTACCTAGAGGAAACATGGCCCTCCTAAATTACTACGTCTACCATCCCTTTTCAAGTTTACCTCCCTTTTCAAGTTAAAAAAAAAATCCCAGCGCTCATTATTATAGCTTTTATTCAATTTTTTTAGCCCTCCTAAATTTACGTCGACCACCCCCCCCCCCCCCCACCCCCCCCACCACCCCCAACCCACCTCCCCAAGTAAATATCTGCTCATAAATAATTAATAACAAAATTATTCATGAGCTGTAATTTATGCGGTTTTCAATCGCTACGGTGTTTGGCGTCCATGACGAAGGAATGGAGTCGATTCGCGAAGATCTCGATTACTTTGATCGGGAAAAAAGCTCTGCATCTCCTCGCCGCCGTGCTATGAACGGCTATGATGACGATATGGACGAAGTAGAAGAGATGAAGCAAAATGTGCGGAGTGTTATGCAGGGAGCGAGACGTAAAATGGCAAATCTTCGTCTCGATGTTGAAGAGAGGTTAGTGGCGTGCAGCAGTTTGCTTTCAATCGAATAAGGCCTTGAATTAACGGGAAAACAATAGCAGAGATCAACTGAATACCAAGCTACTCTTTTAAAGCAACTTTGATTGCTAAAAGTAAACCATCATGTTTAGTAATCTAGACCACTAGCTCTGATAATTTCAATGTTGACATTTTTCCATGTGATTTTTGTTTTCAAGACAACAAAATTATTTAACCGTGTTTGTGAATAACTTACTAGTAAGCTAATAGCATTATCTGCTTGTGTTTTCTATGTTAGTTAGATGACCCGTATAATTCCTATGTGCGCAAAATGATCCTTACAATACACTGTGCTGATTTTAAACTCTTCTAGCGACCAGCAACCTTCTCGTTTATACTTGACGGTCACTTAATTGTTATTTGCTTTTTTAGTGTCAAAGCTAGCTCAAATTAATTTAAAAGGCGTGTGGTTAATTTTACACTTGGAACTTATATCCACACAATTTTCTTGTTCCTTGATTTTCCAGACATAACAGTAAAATTTGAAAAAAAAAAAGATTTTTAGTTTTATTTTTTCTTATACCACAGACCTTTATACCCCAGTTCCTGACAATTTTACCAACCTAAAAAGATGGTGCCTCTACAAAAAAAACTTTGCTACTTGTAGATCCTAATCAAACAATAGGGGATTTGCGCTAAGAGATCCCCCTTTTGGATGGCAAATTTAAACCAAAAGAAAACAAAGAATTGACTGGCCCGTCTCTACCAAATAGAACAACCAAACAATAACATGTTTAAATGAAAAAAAAAAAAACATTTCTGGAAGAAAAAACTTGGCTTTACTCAGCGCTAAATAAGTTGCTTTTTGAGGCTGCTATTTTGTTGCTAAAAGCCTGAGCGCTCGGGAGTTTGCCATCCCAAAAAGTCACATGATCTCTTACACCTATTTGTAAATGTGAGGGTGGGGGGCACCCCCATAAGAGCAAATATCTTTGTAAGTTTGTAAGTTTTTGATTTTGCAAATAAAAACTTATTAAATTCAGTTTGGTTAGAAAATGCATATATTGTGGAGTTTTTTTTTTTTATCAAAATTGTTGTTCTGATATTCCAGAGATAAACTTCTTGAGTCTGAAAAGAAACTACGAGAGCAAATGGAAAGGGAACTAGCGAACAAGACAGCAGAATTGTATAAAGAGAGAGCTAAAGCCCTAAGTAGATCACCTGAAGAAACACGATACTCATCTTTTGACACCTCACTGGACTACAATGGCAATGTGCTGCATCGTGGAGACTTGGAGGCCTCATTAAATCACCAGGTACTGTTCGGCTCTCAGGTTATAATGACGTAACTGCCAACCTCTTGAAATAATTGTAAGTTAAATCAACTGTTTTCTCCATTCAGACTTAATGTTATCATAAACACTCTATACTAAAGTTTCTGCAAGTACAGATAATTTTTTTCTGAGGAGTACTTTCTAAATAATAGGGGTTGTGATGGGTAAATCCAAGACCCATGTTTCAGAATCCGAGCCAAAGACTTTTGTCGAATTTTGGAATCCGAGCCCGAGCTTGTGTCTGGATAACTTGTTCCAGGTATGTCATAAACATCAGTTAAAAAAAGAAAAAGTAGAGTTACAATATATTCTTGCTACACTACAAAAAAGAAACCCTGAAACCCGTAGCATGGTAACAACATAAAACAGATCATGCAGCCTGAGATTGCACTTATAAATCTCAAACTCCCAAACTTTTATGAAAAATAAGATTCCGAGACTTTTCGAAATTTTTGTGAGAATTTGGAGGTACCCATCGCTACCCCTAAATACTGTTTTTTCTCTGGTGTGTCACACTTATCAGTGCATTTAAAAATGTCTTCTTCTCCAGCTCACTGAGAAATTGGCTGAGGCTGAATCTGAAATTCTGGCATCCAGAATGAGCAGAGATAACCTCATCTCTCAAGTGGAGCAAAAAATAGCAGCTCGTGGAGCAGGTACATATGCTGGGTGTGTAGTCACTCTCAACTTGGTTTTTCCCTATTACTGATCCAGAGGGCCTTACCCTAAATCAGATCAAATTGAGTGAGAAATGTTGTTTTGAATTTGTATTAAATTCTAATTTTTATTGTCTCTACATATCAACGTTTATTTGCTCTGTGTTCAATGTGTAAATGTTGTTATTGTGAGTCAAGTTTACATGAATCCCATAGGTAAGCATTTTGCTTTTGGGATAATCACAAGTAAAATTAAAAAAAAAAAGAAAAAAGTTGAAAAGTTGAAAAAATGTTGCTATCAGCAACACTCATGTAAGATCAAATATTACAGACTTGCAATTGCTTGTAATAGTCGGCTAGCTCTAGATGATTGTTTTTGCCCCAAAGCACTTGTAGAAAAGATCTACCAAGCCCAGAAAGAAAGAGATGCTGCAATGGCAGCTAGGCTTCGCTTAGCCGGAGATGAGAAGGATGACTTGATGAGCAGAATACGTCGAATTGAGAAAGACCAAGCAGGGTACTGAATTGCTTCTTTTTTTTTTTTTTTTGCTAACAAATCATTTAGATGTCATTAAATCAGACACCTTTTTGAAGCTGATACAGTTTTTCTAATACTCCTTTATAGATTTGATTCTGGTGTTGACTCTGTTTATGATGAGGATGACGACAAGGTTGGTGTATATTCTGCAAATGCTATCTCACTTAAGAGACTCTGTCACCTGCCAAGAGTGTGTTCCAAGTGTGAGAAAGCATCCATTTCCACCAGCTGATTTGGGGTAGCTGTTGTGATATTTCCACACGAATTCTGTAAATGAAACATAAGATGTTAATTCCAGGTGGTTACTTTGATATTTCTTCATTGTTTGTTCTCCAATGCCAGTTTAAAACAATAACAAAGGTGTGGCTGACAAGAAAGTAATATTCATCAATATTATTTGTTAAAGCCGCATTGTCACCAGTTTACTTCCGGTCGATTACGTAAGAATCTCCTATGATTTTTAACGGAAAACACGAAAAATATTTCAAAATATAGAAAGCAGTGTGTCTATTGGACGATTCTTTGAGGATGTGACTGCTAATTTAGAGCGGATGGCCTGTTAAATATTTCGGATTCGAATAGATTCTTTTGTCTTTTAACGGTTGAGGTTTCCGTCGGACCTCCGGAAGTAAATTGGTGACAATGCGGCTTTAACAATAGTTGCTAATTATGTAACTAAAAAAATTGCTGCAACAAATATAAAAAATATATATTTTGTTTGTATCAGTTTTGCATGTTACAAGTTATTATGTTTTACTAAAAAAGATTGTTTATTTTACACTAGTCACATACATGCACCTTGAAAAAAAAGACTTTAAGCCCCAACCCTACAGTAACAAACCTAACCCTCTGTAAACCCTAACCCTCACCTCTCAACGGAAAAATCTTTATTATGTTTACAGTCAATGACGGAACCTCTTGCAGTTAACCCTAACCCTCACCTCAACAGATAAATATTTATTATGTTAACAGTCAATGAGGGAACCTCTTGCAGTTAACCCTAACCCTCACCTCAACAGATAAATATTTATTATGTTAACAGTCAATGAGGGAACTTTTTGGGAGACTGGCTACCTTGGAGAGTCCACGCTCAATCGATAAACAAGGATCCAGAATGGCAGAAAGATTGAGGGCGAGCCAGAAGCAAACGAGACGAGAAACCGCAGACGAACTAAAAGTAGTGCTTGAGGAGCGTGATGCTGCAGTTGCAAAGGTGTGATGGCCAGTAGCTCTTGAGTTTTCTCTCTCTCAAAAGCTTTGCATATTATTTGCTCATCAAGAGATGGTAGAACGTGCATCATCTTCAGGAAAGGAGGGTAGGGTAGAGGTTTTAATGTGTCACACGATTTTACTAATAGAGCCTACTTGCGCAAATAGCACACCCAAAGCCTTGCTTGATTCCTTCATACTTTAGAAATAAAAGCGGACCAGGCCTACTCCCTATTGTCTAGGTTGATAGTTATTTGACAATTGTTGATTTTTTTTAATGTTTACCAGACAAAGATTTTGGAAAGTGAAATCTCCAAACTACAAAAAGAGCTTGAGATGGTAAAGAACCAATATAAACTCTCCGAAAAACACAGACAGAAGACAAACCAGGTAAGCTGGACATTATCTTAGTAAAGTGCTAAAGTGTTTTTACTTATTACTGAATTTATTTTTGCAAATAAATTAACACTAGGTTGAAATGGTTTGGTTTACGCTTCCTGTGAAAACTGAGTAGTTTGCTGACATTTCAAGCATCACAACTTCATCACTGTGTAAAGCTTACCAGTTCAACTTTGTGTTAATTCCACTGAATTCCACCATGCTTACAAAAACCTCCTAGTTATTCTGAAGCTTTTTGGTAGTTTCTTCTAATTGTGCTATAAATTTATTTAAACTTTTTTAAACGATTTTGCACCTCGATTTGTTGTATCCGTTGTCGTATCCGTTGTGATCACCTCCATTAGGTGGTGAAGCCAACAACTAACATTAGAGAGCCTCTATCAGCCGCTATTTTGCCATCCTAGTAAAATACCAAGTTCAAGAAAGCATGCATTTCCATCAGCTGATTTGTAATGGTTATTTCAATATTTGCAAAAGAAATTGGTAAATAACACGCTTAACCTTTTTAGATGTTATTTCGAAATTTATGCAAATAATTTGGCTCCCAGTTTTGAATTGAAACAATTACAAAGTGTGGCTGACGATGGCTCTTTAATCTCTATTACAGGCTCAGCTGCTGTCCGCCCAACATGAGAGAGATGCGTTACTAAGAAAGACCAAACGGCTTGAAGAAGAACTTGAAACTATCCGTGTTTACTACAGGTATTATTTCTTGCCAGATCTTATCAGATCATACTGACAGTACCAGATCCTATTAAAAACGTTTTTAACAACATTGCTGGCTAACTACTTCACAGCTCTTCCCAAAATGGTGTGCAAACAACGTTACCATTTGGTCAGCATTTCAGTTGTTTTGGCCAGATATACTGGCACAGATTGCTTGGTCAGAATATCGACTGTTTTGGCCATATACTGGCACACATTGTTTGGTCAGCATATCAACTGTTTTTGCCAGGTATACTGGCACACATTGCTTGGTCAGAATATCGACTGTTTTGGCCATATATACTGGCACAGATTGCTTGGTCAGAATATCAACTGTTTTGGCCATATATATACTGGCACAGATTGCTTGATCAGCATATTGACTGTTTTGGCCAGATATACTGGCACAGATTGCTTGGTCAGCATATCGACTGTTTTAGTCATATATACTGGCACAAATTGCTTGGTCAGCATATCGACTGTTTTGGCCATATATATACTGGCACAGATTGCTTGATCAGCATATCAACTGTTTTGGCCATATATATACTGGCACAGATTGCTTGATCAGCATATCAACTGTTTTGGCCATATATATACTGGCACAGATTGCTTGATCAGCATATCAACTGTTTTTGGCCAATACACCAAAAACTGGAATTCGACTCTGCCAAATTTTCATCCTTAATAAGACTTCTTCAGGGTGTGCCTCTGTCAAAAGCCAGTTTTTGGTGTATTGTATTCATTCTTCTGGTTCACGAACACGACTATTTGGGCTTTTTGTATTTATTCATAAGACTTTTTTGAGCAGATAAATTGTTTGCACGGTTCTTATTCTGTCAGAAAATTTGACAGATTGCTGTTTTATCAACAGTCTACACCGGTCACTTTCACAAGAGAATTCTCTGAGAGACCAATTCAATACCACTATGGACAGCTTTGAGAGTCGGTTACGAGCACGCGAGGGCGAACTTGTGGTCGCTCAGCGCTCGTATGATGATCTTGCCGCTAAGCTGCGATCAGTCTCCACGGAAAGAAACACCCTTGCAAATCAAGTGCAAGACCTTTCCAAGAATTACCACCTGGAGAAAGAGCGTGCTGACAAGTGAGTCCAAAACTGTTTATTTAGAACCCACATTTTCCTATCCCCAACCTAATGGCCAATCGGCTATCCATGCAAAAAAAATATAATGGCATGCATTGCTTCATTTATTGATTGGGCTAAATGAAAAGATAAAGATTTAAATGTACCCTCGGGACCCTCAGTATATGTCTTACGCCCGACCACGGAACAAATGTAGGCTCATATTATTGTTGCTATTTTGTGGAAGGAGACGTGTCGATCCCAGAGAAAACCCTTTGCTCAATCAACGCATTTGACAAATTTATTTTACACTTCGCTTCCAAGGCTCTTCAACTATCTAATGGTTTCCTTTCAATTCCTTTTTTCCCCAGACTGGAAAGACTGGTTTCTGTGCTCCGAAAACGGAACAATACTGGCACTATAAGTGTGGAGACAGTTAATTGAAGTAGTATAATATATTTTTGGCGCAATTCAGTCCGCTTGTTTTGGAACCAAGTAGTGTAGAAATGTAGTAAAAAATTTAGTATGGTTAGTATGGCTGCGAGGGCTGGAATATCGTACGTCGGACATCAACAAACAGTTTTTGCCAAACTTTTGCGTCAGCTGTTGATTGGTGTCGCGCTTAAAACAGCTCCAACGACCAACATGGCTAGCAAAGCCTTGCTTGTGCAACACCATACAACAATGCAACATCGTACAACAATGCAACATCATGCAACGGTGCAACATCGTACAACAGTGCAACATCGTACAACAATGCAACATCATGCAACGATGCAACATCGTACAACAATGCAACATCATGCAACGATGCAACATCGTACAACAATGCAACATCATGCAACGATGCAACATCGTACAACAATGCAACATCATGCAACGATGCAACATCGTACAACAATGCAACATCATGCAACGATGCAACATTGTACAACAATGCAACATCATGCAACGATGCAACATCGTACAACATTGCAACGTCATGCAACGATGCAACATCGTACAACAATGCAACATCATGCAACGATGCAACATTGTACAACAATGCAACATCATGCAACGATGCAACATCGTACAACAATGCAACATCATGCAACGATGCAACATCATGCAACGATGCAACATCGTACAACAATGCAACATCATGCAACGATGCAACATTGTACAACAATGCAACATCATGCAACGATGCAACATCGTACAACAATGCAACACCATACAACAGTGCAACATCGTACAACAATGCAACATCATGCAACGATGCAACATCGTACAACAATGCAACATCATGCAACGATGCAACATCGTACAACAATGCAACATCATGCAACGATGCAACATTGTACAACAATGCAACATCATGCAACGATGCAACATCGTACAACAATGCAACATCATGCAACAATGCAACATCATGCAACAGTGCAACATCATGCAATATCATGCAACAGTGCAACATCATGCAACAGTGCAACATCATGCAATATCATGCAACAGTGCAACATCATGCAATAGTCAACATCGTACAACAATGCAACATCATGCAACAGTGCAACATCATGCAATATCATGCAACAGTGCAATATCATGCAACATCATGCAACAGTGCAGCATCATGCAACATGCAACAGTGCAACATCATGCAATAGTCAACATCGTACAACAGTGCAACATCATGGAATAGTGCAACATCATGCAACAGTGCTACATCATACAACAGTGCAACATCGTACAACAATAATAACTACTTACTAACCGAGAGTGAGGTCATGCCGGAAAATATCAAACTGCGGCTTTGGCGTATCTACCGAGGCTTTGCGAGGTATTAAAAAGGAATTAAGGAATTAAAAACACTTGATGTATCATAGCTTAATCCCCCCAAATGACCGACGGGCACATAACCCAAATATTTTAGTAATGTTTCTGTATCGTGCCCCCAATAAATATTTCGAGCCTAGTACAGCTCTGTGTGTGTTTTTGAATGATTAAAACGTGTTCCTGGCTGTATTGCTACACAATTACTTATAACGTAATTACTTATTACAATTACAATTACTTATTACGTAAAAATCGCCTGTCAAATCGATCCAATTACTATGTAAGAGCCTTATTCATAAATAAATCAAAATTATGATGATAAGCAGTTGGGTTATCTTATTTGGGGAAGAGTAATTATTTAACGAGGGGGGGGCGGCTGCTATGTTTGGGGGGAAGGTTGCGATTCTCTGAACTCAGATTTAGAGGATAGCAGGGCGGCTTAGCGCAAAAAATTGCTGTTTTTGTGCACTTTTTAGTAGAAGCACTAAATTTGGCACATGTTCCTTAGGTCAAGTAAATAACTTTTTCAGGGGGTGCCAAAAATCTGAGCCTCAGGGGGGGAGGGGGGACAATTTTGTCATTAAAAAAAGTGATTTCTCTATCAGTAAGGGAGTGTTCATTAAATACACCGAGAGGGAGGGAAGGTTTTTACTCAAGACACCTTTAAATTTCGGAGTACCCCCTTTCATTGTAAATTTTTTTTCGGTGTCCCCCTTTCAGAACCCCCCCCCCCCCCCGGCTCCCCCCTACGAGCTCAATAAGAAAAAAGGCTTTAAATCTGGAAAATGAACACTGCGAAGTTGCCCTCCCTCCGAGTTGATGATCCAGTCAAGTTCTTCTTTATTTCAGAGTCCAACACAGGGACAGATCTAGCTTTTTACCGTCATAGTGATTTTGGAATAAACAGACATGAAAAAAAAAACAAAAAAGGCAGCCCAAGGGGTTAGGGGGATGTATTCAAGTTAGGAGGATTTTTTTTCCTCTTATGATCAAAATGCGGTAATTCTTTTAGGCATACTTCTTATTTTTTTGCATGTAAAATCATGTTTAATGGTGCAGGGATTTTTTCAATCAGTTTTTTGCTTTTCAAAATCCCCTCCAAAAGTCAAATGGTCCGCCCTAGGACGCCTGTGAGAAAAGAAACATTTATATATTTTTGTTTTGAGAAGATATTTTTGTAAAAAAGGGATAATTTCCAACGTAAAAAAATGTATGTATATCGTTTTGGGGATTTGCATGCTCCATCACTGTATAGAAGTTTATTTCAATTTGTTCCTGTTGTTTGGATAATAAACTCCATCGATAACCAATTGTTATATACAGGAAGTATCTATATTATGGTTTATAAAGACAGTTATAGGTTTTTGCGACTTTACACGCAAACGGCTTACGCTAAACAGTGCTGTCTAAATCAGCCTTCAAAATCTTCTCATTTTCCTTTCCTAAATCAGAGGCATTTTCACTATTCATGGTCCCCTATGAAAAATCTGGGAATCATCTTGACTTTAGCTTGACGTGGTTTTTCACTAGTATGACGCTTGTGTATGGTATGTGTCACTGGAATGACGCATGCGTATGGTATGGGCCACTGGAATCGCGCATGCGTACGATGCGTGTCCTTGGAATGACGCATGCGTATAATGCGTGCCACTGAAATCGCGCATGTGTATGGTATGTGCCACTGGAATAATCGCGCATGCGTATGATGCGTGCCACTGGAATCGCGCATGCGTATGGTATGGGCCGCTGGAATCGCGCATGCGTATGATGCGTGCCACTGGAATAATCGCGCATGCGTATGGTATGTGCCACTGGAATAATCGCGCATGCGTATGGTATGTGCCACTGGAATGATGCATGGAATTGCTGAAGCATGGGACATGATGACGTAAAGCAAAGTATTCCCACGCTGCGGTTCCCCAAGTTCAACAGAAAAATGATTTACGATAATGCGTACTTGTCACGCCGTTTAATCTTGGACAAAGAGACAATATTTTCAATAGAATTAAAAAAAGCGTGACTGCCCACTTATTTGAAATTCGAAGGTCTCTTTTTCTAGATTTGGTCCATCCTTCTACCGTTTTAATGCGTTTCTAAGAATAGAGCCTCGATAACATTTTTCACCAAAATCAGAGCCTGCAAAATTTGATTTTTATTTACCTCGCCCTTTCACACCCTTCCCTACCCCTCCCCCCTAGTCAATACGCGGTCAATATCCGCGTATAGCGTGCGTCGGCAACATGAAGGCTAATTGGGCCTTATAATGCAGATGGAATTTGAATATTTCAGTTCAGTTGTCTACCCCTCCAAGCGGCGGTGTACTCAATATGGCACGAATTTTACTCTTCGTTCTTGCGGCAGTTCTCTGCACCGGTAAGATAAAATGATCGAGAGAAAGTAGCATTTTGTCTGTGTTTATCTGAGGCGGCCTTTCTTCATTAAAGGAATTTAAATGGATTGATGGTTTATTTACGACGATTTCGTTAGAAACGTCAACGACTACAGTTTAAGACGAGAAAACAGAACAACACAGAAAAAAGGATCTAATATCAAAAGTATAGTATTAAGAAAAGATTAGGCTAGATTTCATGAACCGTCTAACCTGCGCATTTCAGGGACGGGAAAACCCTTATACTGTATAAAAAAAAGCAAAGCGATTAGACTCGACAAACCTGAAAAACAAACCGTTGTCAAGGTATATAATGGAAATATACGTATTCAATCATTCTATGGCATGATCCGGTTATTTTATCGCTTCAAACATAACCAATTTAAGTTGTTTTACCGTGGTATTAATCTATAAGAACTCTTATAGAAGAGAAGAACTCTTTTTGTTTTATTTTTATTTAGATAGCTTGTTCATGTTGATAAAGAAATTTTATTCTCCTCGTTCTCAATATGACATACATAAGGCATTATCCTGTATAAAGCATACACAAAGTCCCCAGATATGGGTCACGCTGTATTTTTATTATTATTATTTTATTTATTTACCAGGGGTCTCGTGTTCCACTGATCAACGCACGAACTCTCTCAAACAAAAACAACTCGCTTTGAAGACACGCAAAGACGACCAACTCCGCCCTAAACACGCAACAACATACACATTCGCTCTCTAGAATATTCTCGCCACACTTTTATGGCATTGGTTAGTCATACGCCTCATTAAACTCACCAGCCGCTAAGAGGGGGGGGGGGGGGGGCTAGGCTGGCAGATCCTTCACAAATATCTCCCTTTCTCGAAAAATACTGTTTTTCTCGTCAGCTGTCAAAGTAAAGTGTGCTTTAAAAGTGTTCAGTAGGTATTTTTAGTAGGATTTCGCTACTTACATTGAAAAAAATCGGTGTGTCGTTAAATTTCGGTTAGTATCCTCTCGAATATTGCCTATTTTTCGCAGAAAAACAAATTCTTTTTCATATTTTATAGTCCGCATATCTTGAATAATAGATATACTATTAAAATAAACGAACCTTTACAGCTTTGATGATAGAAAAGAATGTCTTTTAGGGCTGCCAAAAATGATGTCGCTTTACTCAAAGCGATAAACACCATTTATTGTTTTTGGCGCTTTCGGAAGAATCTGCCAGGCTGCTGGGAGGCGCACAGAAAGTGCCAGTGACGTCATCGCCATGCAGAGCGTGACAGGCCCGCCGAGAATCCTAGGGACGAGGCTAGGGGGCGGGGAGCGGTCATAGATAGAAATAAAGCCGCATTGTGACCAGTTTACTTCCGCTGGTCCAACGGAAACCTAGACAAAATAATTTATTAGAATCCGTGATATCAAGCAGGCCATCCGCTCTAAATTTTTAGTCATACTTCGAAGAAACTTCCAATAGACACAGCCATTCTACAATTTTGAAATATTTTTTGCGTTTTCCGTTAAAAATCATCGGAGATAGTTACGTAATAGACTGGAAGTAAACTGGTGACAATGTGGCTTTAACCTGCAGCAAGCCCTAGCTTCGCCCCGGAACATAGGCCATATATTAGTATGACCTTTTATATTTATTCAATTCTAAGAATCAATTACGCACTTCAGTCCAATGACTACAAAATGAACCTCCCCCTGACCGGGCATTTTCTATCAACTATTAATCAAGCATTTTTCATAAACTGTTTCTTACAGTGATTGCCGAAAGACTTGAGAAAGAAGTCAGTGGAATAAAGTTCCTAGCACTTAAGCGCGCTGGCAAGATATTCGTGTTTCCCGCGAACAAAAACAATGGATCAGGTGTAATTCTCGATTTTGACAGCGTAGCAGAGGTATGTCGCACAAGCTAGCACAGGAAGAGAAGGTCGGCGGTCAAAAGGGGCATGCTCTTTGCTTCTCACTTATCTCCATGCATATGATTGCAAAGGTTGTTCTTTTGCTCTCCTCTGTTCAGTTGTGTATGTTGGTTTTATATCGTTGCTCAAAAAGCGAGTTCCGAATCCCAACTATATTCTGTTTATTTTCCACTATTTGATTTGCCGACTGCGATAAAAATCAAGCCTCCACAACCGTCATTTTTACCGTAAATAACAATAAAATCGCATCAAATCGTCGGGTTATGTCTTCTAGTCGGGATTTATGGCATTTTTTACCGATTTGGAATTTCAAAGAAATATTGTTCCCTTATCTACATTTACAGCAAAAATAATGTGCAGAAACAGCCCTAGCCCCTAGTCTGCCCCCCCCCCCCCCCCCCCACACTCCAATAGATATCAGTTATTCAAGAGGGGTACTGCAGTAACTGTTAGAAAAAGCCGCTGAAATAGTAATCAACATATGTTTTTTTTAGTATAACGCTGCAGGTCAACTGGTAGATGGAGGAAGGCGCAATTTTCAAAACTTTGAAAAACTGGATTTCAAATTTTATGGAGATAGAGATGCGACTTTCCAGGTACTTATCTGGTGCATAAGTCATGTGTTTGAATAAGCCATCTCTCTCGAAAAGGCATCCCTTGAGTGACAAATTAATACACAATTTAATTCAAAGGTGAGTGGTGTCTCGTGGGGAATCGTGGATATTTCCATCCATGGTGGCATGTCTAGTTATACGCTCTATTAACATGATATTTTGAAAAGTAACGAAAACGTATACAGAAACAAGGCTGCCATTGGTTGCAAGAAATCTGTCATGTCGCCATAGCCCAACAGCCACCTGAGTCCCTTACTGTACGGCTACCAGGCTAATGCTAGAGCCAGAAAGACTAGAGACAAGGTGTCGAAAAAAAACGGGGGTGGCCTGCGTAGGCGTGGTGGAATCGGGGAGATTTGTGATTCAACAAACAGAGTAGCTGCATTAGAGGGACTCCCATAAAAAATTATGCTACCATAATGGAATGGCACTTTGACTGTGACCAACAGCAACTTTGTGCTCAGTTCCTTGATTTTTCTCTGCAGAATATCAGCTGTAGGACATTTTCCATGGAGGCGAAAATCCCAAGCACCAATGCGACCTTCAGGGTTCAGCTTTTCATTTTCAAGGAGAACGGGACATATGAATGGGGCGATGAGGCGATTGATGTCACAAGGGGCGCATTGAAGTTTAACATAGAGGTACGAACTTAGTGCTACTACTACTCTAGTGGCAACCCTTTGAAACGGACGCAGGGTGAAGAAATTCTCGTAAAAATATTAGGGCAAGCCAAAATACCTGAAAAAAAATCGAACAAACAAAACTTGTTTAAAAAGCTCGGGGGACTTCCTTTAAAAGTTTTATAACATGTTTTTTTTCTATTGTTGATGAGTTATACCACAAAAGGTGGTTTTATCAGCAACTACTCCTAACAAAACAATTTAGAAATGAAACGTCATCTTACATTATGACCGTTAAAACAGTTGTCTAACCCATGGGCTCCAAAGCCTCGTGAGCTTTGTACCTGGAGGTATATATCGCAATGCTCAGGTAATGCTCAGGTATATCTCGTAATGCTCAAAGCTTAGGTGATTCATATGATATTGACGGTTCTTAGGTGGAGGACTGGAAGTTCTGTGGATCGGGCAACTTAACCTGCAGAAGAAGCGGCCAAAACGAAGTAGGAGAGTACCTGGAAGTCGTTATCTGTATAAAGGGGAGAAAATCGCCGACAATGGGGGCTGAACGCCCTCGTAAGATGAGGATGGGGAGAATATTGAAGATGGCCCAGCGATGGAACATGGGTGGTACATATTTGGAGTTACCTTCTGCGGTAAGTTGTTTGTTTGAGACAGAGATTAGATTTACTTTCTTCTTTCTGCGAATTGCAAAATACAACTATAATGCATAAAAAAGTCCAGCACCCTAAAAATACATAACGTGGTCTATGTTAACTAGAAATAGAAAGCCGCCCAACCATGGTGTTTTGTTTCTTCAAGGTTGAAATTGATGGAGTAATGAAGAACCAAACATCCGGGTATCCTCGGATGACGCGTGCTAGAGCAGGCTGTTTCGTCATGCGGTTCCCCAAGTTCAACAGAAAAATGATTTATGACCCGGCGATTGAGGTGGACCCGACTTATGAAGATCCTGATAGTGGCTCACGGCCCCTCCAGGTGTCACTTGTTCTTGCTTGTGTCTCCCTGTTGGCCGCCTGGCTACACTAGCGCTAGCCTCGCTCTAAATAAACCAACATGCCAAGATACATTAGAAACTCGCTACACTCGAACTCGAGCTGCCCGTTAATACTCGAACTCGAGCTCCCCGTCAATACTCGAACTCAGCTTGGTGCCCTATTGTCACTCGGATGACTCAAAATCAAACCGCAAAGTACATAACACCCCCACTTCTATTTTTCGTTTAAGCGATTCCTTTTTTACGTTAACTGCCTTTATTATGTTTTTCTCCTCAATGTTTAACGGTTATGATTCTTATTTCGGTTGTTCGCTATTAATGAGTGGGATCCATCATGCATAATACATGGAAAACAATAAAACTCATGATTTCAATAAACCTACCAGTTTATATAAACTTTCAATCGACCCAACTCACTCGAACATATTTTTTGTTTGGTCTTTAATAGTTCAAGTTAGCGTAATTCTACTTGTACAATAGTTGGTAAAGCAGACCGGGCACGGACGTAAAAGGGGAGTTAGATAACTAACAACTAGAAAGCCGTACTCACAAAAAAACGACTTAGTATTAATTAATCTTTCACACACTCCCCGAGCGCCCATACATTGTAACTTGTAAGCAGTTTAATTAAAATCACCAATCACGAAGGCTGTATGTTGTTATGTAAAAAAATGTTTATTTATTATTATTATTTATTTTTATTATTATTTTTTTTTTGGGGGGGGGGGGGGGGGGAGATTTTGGGCCGAGTTCCACCAAGTAAAAGGGTGCGCCGGTACCAATCCAATAAGTCGACCTGCTCGAAAGTTTAGGCCTGGGGGAAGGGTGTATGATGGTATCACTAATCCCTCGTATTTGTGGTGCTTTTTCCATTTCCGCTTGATTTTCATTTGCGGAAATAGCAAAGGATTGTAACGAAAGTGTTGTTAATTGACCTTGAAAATCAATTATTAATTTCAAATTAGGAACATCTTTTCTACAAAAATGACCAACATCTAGGGTATATATTTGCAACTTACCGACGTCTGTATTTGCACGTTCCGTCACATAAAATTCATATCTGACCCACGGCTAAACGTTTATAGTCCAATAATTGTATTACAAAGACACTCAAGTTGTGAAAATGGGAACCACCTTAATTAACTTTGTTTTCGCTTAATTTTTTTACTTTAATTCTTCAATCTTCAGTGCCGTAGCAGACATCGAAATATTGGAGGGGGGGGGGGGGGGGAGCACAATACAGAACATCAAGTATTTTGAAAATATTTTTTTTTTGGGGGGGGGGGGGGGGGGGGGGGCACGTGCCCCAGTGCTCAACCCCTGCTACGGCCCTGATCTTTTAATGATGTATTGCACGTCACTTATGGTACGAAGTTTAAATCTATAGTCTAGCCTGTCAATGCTCAAGACTGAGTTTCCCGCCGGTTCTTGGCAGTCCTGGCGGTCGAGGGATGAGTTATTCGGCGGGTTATTGAGTCCATATTAATAGACTGTAAGTATTCATGGCTGATTACTCCGGGCATATTACTGTTCATAGGGGCCTGGCCCGCCGGGTCTTGGTTGTCCTGGCTGTTGGGGGGTAGAGGTAACGAGTTAAGTCCATAGTGAAGCCTGTTAATTCTCACGGGCGAGTGTATTCCGGGCATATTACTGTCCATATGGGCCTGGCCCGCCGGGTCTTGGTTGTCCTGGCTGTTGGGGGTAAGGGTACCCCCCAGGCGGGGCCCCATAGTAGTACCCACCAGGCAGGGGTGGCTGCTGCGGGTAACCCCCATATCCCCCCATGCCGCCGGGCTGGGTGTAGTTGCTGTACTGGTAGGGTGCATAGCCGGGCATCGGCATCGGTTGGTAGTACTGCCCCGCGGTGGCGTACGCAGGAGGAGCTCCGCCAGGGTACTGGGCTGGAGCCGAGGAGGGGGCTGACGGGGCCTGGGAGCGAGGCGGTGGAGGGCGAGACGGAGGTGGCTGGCGTGCGCCTATTGGAGAATCAATTACAACTCGGTTTAAGTTAAAACCCGGAAACCGGACCATTTTGTGTGTAGAGTATACTTTGGGTGGTGAGATAGCGCGGCGGGGATGCAATAATCAGTAAAAGGTAAGAGCTGGAGTGAAAGAGGAGGTACAAAAATCAGTAAAAGGTAAGAGGTGGTGTGACAGAGGAGGTACAATAAACAGTAAAAAGCACCAAAGTACCTTGTGCGGCGTGGTGTGGTGGTGCGGCGGGGGTGGGCTCAGCTGGCTGCTGAGCTATGGTATTCTGTAAACTCCTGATGACAACAAGAGTGATTTATGACACAATAGTTCATAAAACACACCAGAGACTTTGAGGGTTTTGATAAGTCTTTCTGCTATTTACGGGAGTAAATTTATTTAAATCTTTCTGCTATTTAGGGACGGCGAATCCCACCGCCTTTTCGTCTCTCATCGCAGTCTATCAACTGTGTCAGGAGACGTAAAAAAAACAGCTGGTCCCATGTACATTCAGAGGCAGGGAGAACAGGCAATTTCGATTGTTCTTTATTTCGTTGCTATGGAAACGGGAATTCAGATCTTTTTCTATTCTTACAAAAGGCCTAAAAGAAATCAAAAAGAGCATTCGCTTTGAAATAAAAAATATGCCAGATTATTGTTAAAGCATTAATGATATGAAAAGCTTGTTTTAAGGGTGTCTAAATTTCTTAAAAACCGAGGTGTATCTCCCCCTTAACCCTCTCTCGTGCCATAGACATTAGGCCACACGAATACTACACATTTTATAACGAGTTCTTGCTTAATTAAATCGCTATTACCTTGATAACTCCTCTCTTTCAGTCTTCCTGGCAAATACTAGATCGCTGATTTTCTGCTGAAATCTGACCAAGATTGGAGTAAGGTCGTTGTAGAACTGAAAGAATAAACAATGTTTATTCAAAGGATGCTTGATAGAATGATTAACCAAAATGTAGGAATAAAAGCAAATGTTTTTGTTGAGGCATAAACACAAATGCTAGACACAAGCTAAACACAAATGAGACGGTCATTTAAGATAAGAATAGAAAGAAGAAAAGGAATAAAGGAGAGTACAGGCAAAAGAAAGAACAAGGTAAAAAACGTAGAAAATACTGCAAGAGAGAAAAAAAGAGGGAAGGAAGGAGGGTACAGGCAAAAAAATGAGACCTAGAAAAAATAAAGTACAGCAACGAAATGAGAAGAGGAGGGGATCTGAAGCAAATATAAGCGAAGTAAAGTCAAAATATTAACAAACTACCTCCCCTTACCTTGGTTCCCTCCTTCAAGTTGGCTGTTAGCTCCATGTAAATATCGAAAGCTGATGCGAGCTCCTTCAACTTTGCCTCCCTCTCACTGACCGCCCTTCCCTCCTGCCTTTCTTGGACGAACTTCTCGTTTGCCGTCTGACAAAAAACACTTGTTAAAAGTTGGTTATAATGTAGGTCGATGCCCTTCGTAATAAATTAACAAATGAATTTGGGAAGCAATTTGTCTGGCGCAGATACAACGTCACCGAGTCCAGGGGGGTGCCTCAGGCGGCAATCACACAACTGGAATATGCCTGACCACGGAACACAGCTTAGGATAGTTTTTCCACATCAAATTTGGTACGAGGGAATGTGCAGGAGGGGACGTCAAACAGTCGGAACCTTTGGCACAGGCGATCTAAGTGAACTTCTCCAATACCTGTATTGCGGCTAAAGTCTTTTCCTGTCTGGAAATGCTGTCTTTGACCTGGTCTTGGATTGGCTCATATGTGCTGGCCAGGTTTCCGCTAATGAGACCTTCACAGTCCGTGATGCTTCCGTCAGCAGCCAGGGCGCTCAGGAACTTGACCGCTAACCAAACAGAGGAAAAATTTACTTAAGAAATCACGAATAGATTGTATACATACATCAACTGTGGTTCTGAGCGGATCAATGGTATTTACGGTCAAATCAAGCGTGCCACCCCCTCCTTCTAGCCGATTATTGAGTTCATAATTCATACCCGTTATCAATTCACATCAACATTTAATCTCTCGGTTGCTTCGCTAAGAAACAGTGGTTCGAATTTGGGCCTATTTGTCAAGTTTAAATACAGCACGCAAAGAGCCACAGGGTAAGTGTGTGACATACTGATATCGTGTGCGACAAGTGCATAACACAGCTATGTCATCCTGTTATAAGGGTGAAGTGCCTGACATACCCATGTCATCCTGTTATCAGGGTGTAAGTGCGTGACATACCCATGTCATTCTGTTATCAGGGTGAAGTGCGTGACATACCCATGTCATCGTGTTATCAGGGTAAAGTGCGTGACATACCCATGTCGTCCTGTTATCAGGGTGAAGTGCGTGACATACCCATGTCATCCTGTTATCAGGGTAAAGTGCGTGACATACCCATGTCATCCTGTTATCAGGGTTAAGTGCTTGACATACCCATGTCATCCTGTTACCCATGTCGTCCTGTTATCAGGGTGAAGTGCGTGACATACCCATGTCATCATGTTATCAGGATGAAGTGCGTGACATACCCATGTCATCCTGTTACCCATGTCGTCCTGTTATCAGGGTGAAGTACGTGACATACCCATGTCATCCTGTTACCCATGTCGTCCTGTTATCAGGGTGAAGTGCGTGACATACCCATGTCATCCTGTTACCCATGTCGTCCTGTTATCAGGGTGAAGTGCGTGACATACCCATGTCATCCTGTTACCCATGTCGTCCTGTTATCAGGGTGAAGTACGTGACATACCCATGTCGTCCTGTTATCAGGGTGAAGTGCGTGACATACCCATGTCATCCTGTTACCCATGTCGTCCTGTTATCAGGGTGAAGTGTGTGACATACCCATGTCATCCTGTTACCCATGTCGTCCTGTTATCAGGGTGAAGTGCGTGACATACCCATGTCATCCTGTTACCCATGTCGTCCTGTTATCAGGGTGAAGTACGTGACATACCCATGTCGTCCTGTTATCAGGGTGAAGTGCGTGACATACCAATGTCATCCTGTTACCCATGTCGTCCTGTTATCAGGGTGAAGTGCGTGACATACCCATGTCATCCTGTTACCCATGTCGTCCTGTTATCAGGGTGAAGTGCGTGACATACCCATGTCATCCTGTTACCCATGTCGTCCTGTTATCAGGGTGAAGTACGTGACATACCCATGTCGTCCTGTTATCAGGGTGAAGTGCGTGACATACCAATGTCATCCTGTTACACATGTCGTCCTGTTATCAGGGTGAAGTGCGTGACATACCCATGTCATCCTGTTACCCATGTCGTCCTGTTATCAGGGTGAAGTGTGTGACATACCCATGTCATCCTGTTACCCATGTCGTCCTGTTATCAAGGTGAAGTGCGTGACATACCCATGTCATCCTGTTACCCATGTCGTCCTGTTATCAGGGTGAAGTGCGTGACATACCCATGTCGTCCTGTTATCAGGGTGAAGTGCGTGACCCATGTCGTCCTACCCTGGTCCCAGACCCTCGTGTGTCTCTCTATTTAGTGGCCAGCGAGGTTGAGACAAGGCTCTGGCCTCTCGAAGCGCTATTTCGACTTCTGCTAGGTTCAGAATCTGAACTTGGTCGCTGATTGGCCAATTGATGTGTGGTCATGGAAACCAAGAAATTCTGACAGTTTTCTATTGTATTTTCGCTTCAAGTTCAAAAGGTCAAAAGTTCAAAAGGTAAAATAACAAACATCTAAACGAATGAAGTAGACGAGCGATAGATTATTTTGATCATAATTTTAATAGTGCTCAGTTCGAATTAGTTACAAGATTTACCAGTATTAAAAATGTAAAGTTTGTTCAAGAGGAGTCTCTTTACGAGTTACTCAAGTGGCGAGATGTCTTCTCTGTGCTGCCGACCGGCTACGGGAAATCGCTGATTTTCCAGCTTAATCCCGGCGTTTGCTCTCGCCTCAACGATATTGGATTTAAATATCCCAAGCAAGCGATTGTACTGGTTATTTGCCTCTTGAGATTTTTGATAGACTCGTGCCGAGGATAACTGCGAGCTTATCCGCGATTTTCTCCTCCTTGAAGCGCTTTCCTGAGAAAATGTTGAATTCCCCACCTCCTATGGGCACATTCTTGTCACTAACTCTACAGTAATGATCCCATGGGTTTTCGGATGAATGTTTTTTTTTTTTTTAATCGGCTGTTCATGCGCTTTTCATACTCATGAATTCGATTCCCGAGCGAAGAGATGTTTACATCCAAAGTAGCACCACGTGAAACTGATACATGCTAATCACAAAACGTTAACATGGAAGTGAGGCAGAAGTCGAAATAGCGCTTCGAGAGGCCAGAGCCTCGTCTCAACCTCGCTGACCATTGAACAGAGAGACGCTCGAGGCTCTGGGACCAGGGTTATGTCGTCCTGTTATCAGGGTTAAGTGCGTGACATACCCATGTCGTCCTGCTGAGCCTTGAGGTCCTCCTCGATCCCTTCACGAGCCGCCTTGATGCTGTCAATCTCAGACAGGAGCTTTCGCAACTGTTGGACCGTGGAGCTAGCCGCTGTGGCTGAAGAGGATGCATTGACTGTTGGAAGGGCTGCAGCAATCTCTGACTACAATCGCAGAGACACAAATTCAAACAGTAAGCAAGGTTTAGAGAGGGGTTGCTACTAAATGGCACTTGGAATTGAATGAAAAGCTACCACTAAATCGTCTCAATCTAAAGCAGGTCGGTGCGCGAAGCTAGTCTTATTATAGAATAGCTAAATCTTAGACTTTTCGGATGTGTTATCTATGACTGCGCATCTAGCTTTGTTTATCTTTTTTTATCCGTGTTTCATGTTGTTGTATTTCTCTGTCTATTAATTGCCGCTCGTCTCCTATTTTGTCCTAAAGTTACGCATGGAAAATCAAGAACAGAGCACAATGGGAGATTTATCAGGCTAGTAATTAATCCACTTACCTCGCCTTTGCAGAGCAGGTCCATCGCTTGCCTGTGTGCATTGTACTTCTCTCGCACGATGGCATCAGCGCGAACTGCATTCTCAAGGATACCACGGTACTTGTTGGCTTCGTCCCGGAGCTGGGCCGTGAGCTCGGCAGACGGCTTTGGCGTCCATTTGCTTGTAAAGCGTTCACGCATTTGAGTGTCTTGGCCTTCTTCTTCGTCCATCATCCTCGCAGCCTGAAAACCATGTGTCAGTCAGTCATAGGATCAATTACATATCTGTTGCTTTTGGGACATAATCTTTTACGTTTTCTCCACAGAGTGATGTGGTACACAAAATATGTTAAATGGCAAAAAATGCTTTCATTGTTTCAGATCTTGAAGCCTATTTCGTTGCATCTTCACATCCAAGGACTGGTCTTGAGGTAACACATAGGAAATCAAACCGCCTTAGCGACTTATCTTCTTGGTGTAAGCAATAACATGGGTTATGGAAAAAAGGCTTAGTTTTCAACTTTAAAAAATCAAGAAGTTTAATGTTCCATATGCTTGATAGGCAACGTGTTATTCCGCAAACGAGTAGAGGCGAGACATGAATTAACGGTTCCACTAAAATGCATTCGGCAGAAAGCCCCCTTCATTGTTGCGCAAGTGCGCCAACAGAGATGCGCAAACAGCCAAAACTTAAGATACCTGGACCTAGTCAACAGAGCTCGATGTTAACATTTTGGCTAACTTACTACAAACGTAAATAACAAATGTAGAGGAATCAAAAGAGCCCTTTGTTTAAAAACAGGGTAGGCATGGGGCGTTGCTAGCTCACCCCCAGTACTAGGGTTTACCTTGGGTAAGTCTACATACAATATTACATGCTTACCCCCAGTACTAGGGTTAACCTTGGGTAAGTCTACATACAGTATTACATGCTTACCCCCAGTACTAGGGTTAACCTTGGGTAAGTCTACATACAATAATACATGCTTACCCCCAGTACTAGGGTTAACCTTGGGTAAGTCTACATACAGTATTACATGCTTACCCCCAGTACTAGGGTTAACCTTGGGTAAGTCTACATACAGTATTACATGCTTACCCCCAGTACTAGGGTTAACCTTGGGTAAGTCTACATACAGTATTACATGCTTACCCCAAGTACTAGGGTTTACCTTGGGTGAGTCTTCATATTACATGCTCAAGGATCCAGTAAAGTAGGTGCAAGAATTGCACCCTAGTTCAATACGGTGTGTTTTTTTCTCAATAAATGATACTGATGACTGCTTGGGCTTGAAGACCTAATCAAGATCTTCAAGGTTGCGCTGTTTGCATAACATTGGTACATGTCATACCTCATCAAGAATTTCACGGTTGCGCTGCAATAGCTCCGGGAGATCTTGCATCAGCGAGTCTATAGTGTTCACACCTCCCCTCTCCTTCACAGTGGCAGCCTTCTCCAGAACTGACTTGGGCACCTTGTCCCCTGATAGGTCTTCTATTGCTGCTGGCAAGTTTAGTGATGCCAAGATGCTGCAAAAACAATTTGTAGCAAGTTTAGTGATGCTGCAATAACAAGTTTAAGCAAGTTTAGTAATGCTGCAATAACAAGTTTAAGCAAGTTTAGTAATGCTGCAATAACAAGTTTAAGCAAGTTTAGTAATGCTGCAATAACAAGTTGATGCAAGTTTAGTGATGCCAAGATACTGAGCAGTAACAAGCTCAAGATTGGTGTCTGGGTCGAGGTGTGTGCCAACTTCACACATTTTGGTTGATATATGTTATATAAGTTGATATATAAGTTGATATATGCACCATCATTATCAAATTACCTAGTGGAGTAGATGTTATACAGTAGCATGAAGAATTGGATTTACAAACAAACAACAAATTTTATAATCAAACGATTCAAACCATCTCAAAATAACAGTTAAAATAGTGTTTTTTTCAAGTACCTGTTGATTAGTTGTGTCCCCTCTCTTAACCGCCCAACTTCAAAGTTGATAATCTCAGCCTTACGGTTCTCGTATGCAGTCAGTGCTCCATGGACCGCCATTGGTACCAGCTTGGTGAACATGTCTATGAAGTTGATTGAAGCTGGCTTTGATAGGGGCAGGGACTTGGCCAGAGATGCACGGCCAATCACGGCTAGAGTGTCAACACTAGGAATCATGTCATGGTAGATTAAGTTGTTATCCTTTTCTGCCTCAACAAATCCTCGCTTGATGCGGTCCACCCAGGTCTAGTTATCAAGGAAGCAGAATGGTTAGTTAGTGCTGTGATAAACAATTATCTCAATTTATTAACTACTGTATTCAATATGAGATTTCTAAATACATTACCTTTGTGTCAAACATCCCCATGCTTTCTTTGGCTGCTTCACCAACTAACTGATTTGCCAACTGAAATGGGAAATAGACTAAAGATAGTTAAATCATGCAGTTAAGTCACACACGTTTTTAAGTAATGCAGTTAAGCTAAGATGTGGAATCTAAGGCAACTAGTAGAAACTAGAACCATCCAGCCAAACACTCCAGCAAAGCCACTATGAGGTGTAAGTACACTAAGACAAGCCATCCTATGTACTAAAGCTATGGACAAAATTCAAAATTCCAACAGACAATGCACATTTGACGTACCTTAAGTCTAGCAACATTTTCTCCATATTTTCCCTTTTCCATGGCAACAGTGGCTTGATGGTATTGAGATATGGCCTTAAAGTACTTTTGCTTGGCTCCAAGAACTGCCGTCCACTCCTAAACATTAGAAACAACATGCTCAGTTACTAGCCTGATAATTACTTTTTTTGTCTTAAAGTAAAATCAATGTTATCATCGGGTCCAGTAAAATGAAAGATAAATGACTGTTAAAACAAGTTGGTTTAAAACTAATTGCATTATAAGGGAAAATCTGTAAGTGTTCCTTCTCTTTTCACAAGTGACAGTTGATCATTTTGCAAACTTATAATGCAGTAACCAGGTCATTAGCGAATGGATGCAAATGTTATAAATGGTTTATAAATGACACTTTGAACATATGTACTAACTGTAGTGTAATGCAGGTTAAAACTAACCTTTTCCAACTGTTGCTTAACTGTCTGGACCTGACATGCTTGGTTGGCTTCATTGTAGAAATCGGAAAGTTGTGCTGCAACCTTTGCAATTATACCATCTTTCATTTTGTCTAGAAAAATGACATGAAGAGACAATCAAATGAATCAAATAAAATGAAACTTTAATAACAGGAATTTTTTGTTCACATTTTCAGACAAGAGGACGGAACATTTCTACTACATCCAAAAACAGACAGACTTTAATTTCAATCAACATTGTAGATTTAAATAGTTCAAGAAGGGAAAAAGGTTTGCATTTTTTTTTTCAACTTTTTACTATAAGCAAGGATTCAAGTGAATGTTGTTAAACCATCTTCCTATTGCATCATTTGAATATTTCCTATGTTATATAAATAAGAAAAAATGTAATTCATATATTTGGTTAGTAATTACTGAATATCATTTTACCGGCTCACTTACCATGCTCAGTTTTAAACCAGATACTCTCCTGCCCTTGAGCCAGCATGATTGAGCCAAGGGCATTCAACATCTCGACAGACATGTCTGGTGTAGGGACTTGGTGAAGCTGGGCATAGACTGAATCCTTTAACAGGTTGAAACAGCCACTAGCACTCTGTCAAAGAGAATATGAGTTTGGAAAGCAAATCCTCCATTCCAGCTGGAATATTGAATTACAAGAACATACATGGTAGACTCTAGGGCCAAATGCAAGAACAAATTAACTCAAGTCATGTCAGAACCAGGAATCAAATCTGGAAAACAGTAGTGCGAGGCACAGGCAAATCAGGGGGGGGGGTCTGCAGAATCCTGACTCTCAGGGAAGAGGAATCGAGAAGAGTAATCAATAAAATATATATTTCACACAAATGCAAAATTTCCAAAATATAAACATTATTATTTAAAACCATTTCCAGCTTATCAAAGAGTCAGGATTTTTTTCCCTTTGTATTGTGCCCTATTAAAAAAAAAGTTGATTGCTGATAAACACTAAATATGGATGGGTAAGTATTGCAAGCAGCCTGATATATAGCAGGGGGGTGCTATTCTAAAGGGGTCAATTTCTCAATTTCCGCTATAAAAGGGAAAGCTCCTCCCACTCCCGGGCTCAAATTTGCCATTATAACCATGACACTGCCAAGCTAGCGGTCACAAATAACAAGTCTCTGGTAAAATTGCTTATCCCTGAGCCTCACTCGGTTGGAATTAAACAGGTAAAAAGACAGTTGTGTCAAGAGATTGATAAATTAGTGATTTGCTGTTCACTACCGCTTTCGGTGTACAATTTTAAATTTTGCGCTATTCATAATCTAACGTATCTGCATAAATCGCAGATTGACTACTGGTTGTTTTTGAGCCCAGGGGTGGGAAGAGATTTCCCTTTAATAGCAGAACCTCATATTTAAGCTGTTCTCCAACATAATTAACCGTTTTTTTTTTAACTGGAAAATTGTTGATTACACAAAATTAATCTTAATTATACTAGTTTACTACCTGAAACATTTTTGCTGCCAGCTTTAATCCATCATCTGTCTGTAAATTTTGAGCGCTAGCAATCTGGCTTTCAAGGGCACCAATATTGAAAAGAAGGCAAAGACGTTCATATGCACTTGTTGCAAGGCCTGAAACAGGATAAGAAAATATTTATCAATACTGTATGGAAAGGAGAATAAGTAAAAACTTCTCAGTACTTACTTGCTTTTTTATAACCAAACAGAGAGCCCTTATCGAAACAGTCAAACCATGTAAATGAGACCCGTATCTAAGGAAAACAAATCAAAATAAAAGATGCAGTTTACAACCATTTGTGTGAGTTGTGTTTATGCACCATCACTGAAGGTGGTAATACAGGCCAGCATCCTTTTATATCCACAAATATACAGCTTAATAAAGGGTGGTGAGAGATGGGACCTTCAAATTAATATTATCCTTCTTTGGGTTTACAGTCCCAAATGTAGAGAGGCAGTGAAAAATCCCATCTGGACATGAACAAGGTCCCTTGTCCTCTAGCTTAAAAGAAAAGCCCATACAGTACCACTGAGCTGTAGCATCACTCTCTAAACAGTTTGGAGTTGTATATATAAAATAGTACATATTATTAGTAGTTTCTTATGTTACTATGAATGGTACTGTCCCTCCCTTCTATTCTGTAATGAAAATTAGACACCTGATTGTGGGTTTGTCTTGTTACCTGGGATTCGTTTATTGGTAGCTTCCCCTCAATAGCCACAAGTTGGTCATAATAACTGGAAAATACAAATTTGTTTCAATGTTATCAGTTTTATCAATCATGTGAAACATTCACAACACTTCAGTTTACAGTTTTTCAAATTCAATGGTATATAGTTTAAACTTATGGCCCTGGTAAAGGACACTGTACTATATATATGCCTGTTTGTCTCCTATAAGCCCAATCAGAGTTTAAGAATATTTCAAGGGAAAAAGTGGTGTACAAACTTGCTATATTTTACAAAACTATCAATCAATAAATATTTGAGGCAATGGCTTTCTTTGGATTTTGAAACTAAGAAAATGGTGATAAGCTTATGCCACCATAGACTGGAGTACTGTGTCTTTGAGAGATTTCTTTGCTATTTTGGCTTGTACCATTCTTAGACAATCAGAGAATAAGATTCAGAGTTTTGTTTGGGGAACAATTGACTCCTGGCGGATTTTAGTCCAATGACATGGACTTGGACACAATTTTTCCCCGCATTGTTTAACTCTAATTGGGCTTATTATTTTAAGTGGGATAGGAAGAAATGATTGATCACCCGAGGTTGACCAATCACAGGCACACGCTCTGAAGAATGGACCACAAATTTGCATAACCAGCATCGGTTGGCCAAAAACATGGCTTGCAGTGTAAGCAGCTTCACATTCGATGATCTAAACAACAAAATATCGAGGGCACCCAGCATTTAGATCTAGCATGGAAGATTCCCCACTGTGTTTTTTTGGATCAATGACAACTTTTGTCATGTGTAATCCCCAAGGGCCCCAATGTGCCGCTCTCAGCCAGTTTCACAGCTTTTTAACCAAGTTAGTTCCTCGCTATGAGTTTCCCAGAGGTTTATTTTTCTCTCGAATGAAATTTTAGGTTTCCAAGGATGTTTTAATTTATTTTCTCGCGTTTTATTAATTCAATAAATTAAGTAGGTAAATATATATGCTCTGTATATGCATGCACACATAATGACGTCAAACACTGTCAGATCAAAACTAACGTCATCTTAAATTTTGGACCCCTCGGAATAAGTGCAATTTTGCCAAAAAAAAAACGTATTAAAACTATATATACGGAAAGGTTTATTTGGTTTTATGGTGAGACTTTTGCAAGTAGCTTCAACAACTAGTCAAAAGTGGAATGAGGAGGGTGTTATATCTCGAGAGAGGATAGTTAACACCTGGACAATTGGTTTTGCTAGAGCCTAATGCACTGACAAGAAAACCATCATAAGATGGCAGGCGATCTTACCGGAGAAGAGGCTCCAAGGCGGACTCATGTTTGTCAGGCGTTTGCATAACCGCCGAATTACGAAGTTTGTTCAAATCAGAAATGGCATCCGAGTTCTCCTTCAGAACATCTTCTGAAAACGTATTCTTGATAAACTTTTCCAGAGGCTTTTTAAAATCGACTGCCTCAGATCTCTTGCAGGGAATAACAATCCAACCCGCCATTTCGAAGCGGATTTTAGGCCTTCTTCCAGAATTCCGTTTGGCTGAAGAAGGTTCAATCGGAAGGAATACAAAGTTTCTATTTATAGAAAAAAAGAGAAAGACTGGGGGAGAACTGGAGGACCTGGGATCTAGAACTGAGGACTCCGCAGGTTATGCTAATACAGGATTCAAGATGGCGGACGAAGAGGACGAAATTAAGTTGGGTCCTATGTTATAATAAACTTGAAATGTCTGCGGGTTGGAAACCCAAGTTTTGGAGACCAGGTATGACAGATATTAAGATAACATCGGGTGACCTTACTGGGTTATGCGCGTAATCATTGTTCTTGATGTTGACCTATTCTCATCCACTTTATCTTTGATAATCTTATTAACTTACTCTTAATATATGTACTTATTTCCGGCGAGAATTTCAAGTAAAAAATTTTGCGTTGTTGAGCTTCTTCCACGTTAGAATAATTGTGTAATCTTCGACTTTTTTCACAAGTTTTTTTTTTTTCTTTTACCGAGAAGTAATTAATAACGCTTCACTTAACCTATTCTCGTCCAGTCGAGCCCATTCTCGTCGCCTCGGAACCTATTCTCCTCCGTTTGGAAAAATAGCACGGAAAATTTTTTTCATTTTAGCTAAAATACCACAGAAAATAATCTCTGATAAAAACATTTGACATTATTTTTGTTTGGTGGAGAATAGGTCTGGACGGGAATATGTGCCAATACCTTAAGATTTACGCTTAATATCTCGTGTACTAAACACAATTGAATCTTAGGTTTTACAGTCAGAAATCATTGACTATTAAACATAATAATTTTACGTAGATAACGAAAATTTGATGGTTAAATTCGGGAGAAAACAATCGTTAGTTAGAAGTGTTGTGAAGCCATATTATCAGATGCTCTTACCTATTATCGGAAACCCTAGCCCTATTATCGAACAGCAGATTCCTTCGTAAAAAATAATGGGAAAATCATGCTTCATTTTCAATAAAATACAGCAGGCAATAATTGTTGACAAATGTACTTTGCAAAAGTCACAATAGAATTATGTTTGAGACTCTTTCTCCACTGTAGAAAGCGATCCAAAACACATGCATCGCGCACATGACAAACTGCACGGCGAAATGTGCTTTTGCTTGGCGTCCCTCAAATTTATGTTGAATTGTTCGCATTTGCCCGGCTGTCCGATAATAGGGCACCGAGGCTAGGTACAAACAATTCCAGCTATCCCTAAGTGCCTACGGAAACTGCAGCCAAATAGCATCCTGGGAGATAAAAATGGCGGATTCGCCGAGCGACTTTCATCATGATCAGTAAATCTTGGATTTTTTTACGGCTTCCTTTTGCCCTCGCATATTCAAGTCAAAGAGAGGATTTCAATCGCCATTTTGCAGTGCATGAGAGTAAATTATTTCTAGTTTTGTGAAACATAAACACTTGTAAAAAGCTTCGGAATATACGTTTTCTGAATGTTGTTTCTTCGACTGGATGGGTAATTTTTCGGCATGTTTTCCTATTATTTCAGATATTTTTTATTTTTTCCGAGTGTCCGATAATAGGTACCACTACTTTATGTCAACATTCCCATTCAGTTCCCTGTTGGTCAGGATGAGGATTGACCGAATAATAGTGCTGAATCTATTATAATTGAGAAGCCGCATACTATGGGTCTGTAGGCTTACCATGTGAATGAAAAAAGACCATAGTATTGACTTTGCTGAGAGATTGAAAACTTCTCTTTTACACAATTACATTGGAAAGTTGTAGAAAACTGCAGTGTATGTATGTAGGAAACTCATGGGCTGCACAAATGGGGAGGCTTAATCCACCTACAAATACAGACGTTTTATACATTCTTTGCAATTATGCCCCCTTCATTGTGATACATTCTCACTTTTAAGCCCTATACCAGTATAGGCTGAGCTGCTAATAACCAGTTCGTCCATATACCAGTTTGTCCATAGCAAAACCAGTTCAGTCGTTTCGTCCATAGATTGTGGGGTTTTGTACCACCATCATTTCTTAATTAGATGACTTGTTATTATTGTTATTGTTATTGTTATTGTTATTGTTATTGTTATTGTTATTGTTATTGTTATTATGAAACACTGGTAGTATAAACCCTACGGCTATGGTTGAACTGGTCTATTGATGAACAGATCTGTTGTCGAAACGTCAGTTATTATGCAAAAACAAATGTTTCTATGAGACTATACTCATAATCAAATAAAAAAAAGTTTATGGTTAAACTCCAAATGATCAGGAGCAGAAGCACCTGGGGTAAATGAAGAGAGACCTTCCTCAAATGATGAGAGCAGCACAACAACTGTGTTCAACCCTAACTCTTCTCTATCAATCGACATTCAAAGACAGAGGCTACCTATTTTTAAGGTACACTATTTAACCAACTTAAGACAAAATGTACCATTTGAGGGCCAATGTTCACATTTTATCTCACCTTTAATTGATTCCCTACATAAAGGGGTTAAATTAAGTAATATATCGTCAGGGGCTGAGAGCATATGTCCTCAGTTGAGCCAGAAACAACACCCACTGGCCCGGGGTCACACTAGAGCATCAGGCCACTGGCCCGGGGTCACACCAGAGCATCAGGCCACTGGCCCGGGGTCACACTAGAGCATCAGGCCACTGGCCCGGGGTCACACCAGAGCATCAGGCCACTGGCCCGGGGTCACACTAGAGCATCAGGCCACTGGCCCGGGGTCACACCAGAGCATCAGGCCACTGGCCCGGGGTCACACTAGAGCATCAGGCCACTGGCCCGGGGTCACACCAGAGCATCAGGCCACTGGCCCGGGGTCACACTAGAGCATCAGGCCACTGGCCCGGTGTCGTGCCTGTCATGCCAAGTGGAGCCGGAAAAAAGCCCCTGGGTTACTTTGGGTGTTGTCAGATTGTATTCTCTATTTTGATTTTATCTTAAGAACTCATATATTAGTGTTGTCAGATTGTATTCTCTATTTTGATTTTATCTTAAGAACTCTTTATTTGTTTTTCAGCACAGAACAAATATTCTTTATCTATTGGAAAAATATGAAACAGTGATTATTGTTGGGGAAACAGGATGTGGAAAGTCCACTCAGGTAAAAGTCCATTTTTTGTCTCAAAACATAATGATAATCAAAAGACTGCTTTAGATTGCTTTCTTAAAGTGTTTTTTTTTTTGTTTCACTTCTTTCTTCTAGATACCACAGGTACTGTAATATACACAAAAGAAGAATTTCAGATCAACATTATGAAAGTAAAGTATAGAACTGGTAAAGAGAAGTGAAAAGAATGGATTTTCCAAAAAATTGTTGCGTGTTATTTTACTTGTCTTATCTTAAATACAATTTTCTTGCTGCACACAAAATTTTCAATTTTTAGGGTAAAATTGGATTAGAATTTAAAGCACTTATTACAAAGCATTTAAAAGGTGCTTCTTGCTGCATTTACAAGATACTTTTTTTCAGCATTTACAAAGTGATTTTTTCTATGAAAATAACTTTTCTATCAATGTATATAGTACTTGCTTGAGAGTGGCTGGACAACTGATGGTAAGAAGATTGGTATTACAAAGTGTTTTTTTTATATGAAAACAATTTTTCTATCAACGAATATAGTACTTGCTTGAGAGTGGCTGGACAGCTGATGGTAAGAAGATTGGAATTACCCAGCCACGGCGGGTGGCAGCTATCACGGTAACTGGTGTACATTAGTTCTCTGTATAAATAATTTTTTTAGTTAATTTACTACAAGAAATTAACTTCATACATCCCCCTTTTTTGTCTGAAAAGTACAGTATAACTCTGTATAAGTCTATTTCAACTGACCCTACATCATTATCTTTCACTATTGTTATCAATGATAACACCTCAGAACTATCTTGCTGATTGAATCTCAAGTTTGCCTTAACAAAAGCACAACTTGAAACAAATCCTTTGCAGGTGGCAATACGGGTTGCAGAAGAGCGTGACACTTTTGCTGGACAAGAAGTTGGTTACTGTGTCCGTTTCAATGACTGCTTTGACCCGAAGCTTACATCTATCAAGGTGTGTGTGCTTTTGCAATGTTTCCTAGTTTCCCACAAAAGTTTTTAGCAGGTCCTTGATTTCATTTGTTCACTGCACAGTAAAATGAGCAACTTGTCAGTTTCTGTCTCTGTTGCTTGTACATGAGACAAGTTCTTGTTATTTTTTTCAGTTCATGACTGATGGTATTCTTCTTCGCGAAGTAATGGGTGACCCTCTGCTTTCAAGCTACAGGTACATAGTTAATATAGTTTAATAAATGGATCATAATTCTTGCTGTGATGCATTTTTTTAGAGAAAGAGATACGCTTGTTTCCTTGATAAGATTGGAAGTTCCTGTGTTCTCATGCCGCATGGGGAGAGTGCTTGGATATTAGCATTAGTCCCCCCAGGTTTTATGTTAATCCTGATAGCTGTTATCATAGAGATTTACCACCTCAGTTCAATTCTGACTGTTTTCCAGTGTGATTATGATAGATGAAGCGCATGAGAGAACCCTTCACACTGATGTTCTCCTAGGCCTACTTAAAAAGGTGAAAATTTCCCTATCCACATGCTTATAACTAGGTAGGGGCTGATACAGGGGTTGGATTCTGTGGATACTTTTTGATTAAAAAAAAAGTAAAAGTCATATCTCTTTATTTTCTCTAAAATAACAAATTAAGTATCAAACTAAATAAAGTATCCAAATTATACTGTAATCTAACCCACTAGGTCTAAATTATCTGGGCCATCTCATTACAAAGGTCACATTGCACTTATGTTTATCTTCTACTTTGTATCACTCCTGGGACTTGACCTTGAATCTTTCTTCTCTTTTTCCATGTCCAGATAAAGAAGAAAAGGCCGGATTTGCGCATCATAGTGTCTTCTGCAACTTTGGATGCTGAGGTGGGCAAACTGTAATAGTTTGATATGATTCATGCTGTAATATCGGTGGATGAAATATATATTTTTCACTTATGTACATGTTTTTTTGTCAGATGTTTAAGGACTTTTTCAACACAAACATTACAAATGATAAAAGGTAAGTTAACTTCAGGGTCTTATTGAACACAGTTAAAAACCAGCTGAATTATGGCTTATGGGATGCTTTTTGATTGACTGTGTCATATTTTTTACTGGATCAATCTTATAGCCCAATAGTTGACAAATTCCATATGGACAATGTTGTGAGCACTTTAAATGATTTGTTATTCTTGTTATTATTCTTAAATCGATAGTTTGTATTAATGCAGGTGCCCCAAAAAAGTGGGTCATTTCTTATTAAGGAATTCTCAAATACTCTGCTGTTTCCATAAGATACCTATAACTGCACCCCCCCCCCCCCCCCCCCCACTTCAGCCAACCCTGGCTACTCGCCTGTAATGTATCTTCATGTATTTGTAGCAAAGACACCGCAGCAGTGCTTTCAGTGGAAGGCAGGTCATATCCTGTTAATATTGAGTATGCAATAAGGTAACAATATTGAATGCTACTGTAATCACTTTTTTTAATTTTCTTAATGTCACAATGCATAGCTGTCAACTCTCCCGCATTAGGCAAGAGTCTCGAAATTTTGAACCTTTTCTCAAGCCTAATTTTCTTGAGAATATCCTTACATTTAATCTATTCTTCTGCATTAGCTATCTTGTTACTTTTCTCAAGATTTATCCTAAAGCGAGGTTGACAGCTATGCACAATTTTCTATATTAACCTGTAGCCACAGTGACTTAACTCAAATAATTATGCACTCCAATAATACTACAAATCCTGTTTTAGCTTGCTTGAATGTTTTACTACTACTGAGTGTAATAGCCTATCTTTTTTCCTTGTCTCAGGACCAGTATCCTGTAATCACCATATATGGCTATGCTTTCAACTGAGATGTGTGTTATTTTGCTCTTTTCTTAGCCCGGTTGCCAACTATCTTCAGAGTGCTGTTGAAACGGCGATGGGTATACACCTAGAAGAAGGGCCTGGGGACATTCTGGTTTTCCTCACAGGACAGGTGCACATCAAATGTTTTTTATTTTACTTTTAAAGTGTTTACGCTTATGTTATTGTTTTGATGCAGGAAGAAGTGGAAAGTGCTGTGTCTAAACTAATGTAAGTAGATAAAGTAGAAAAGCCTGATTTCCAAACACTATGTTATCTGGTTCATAATGCGTGAGCAAACAACTCAATGCTGTCTGAGAATTAGGCTTGAAAAGCAAGAGCCAAAGTTTCTTTTCTAAGTTTTTTCTCTTATTTTGCTATATTCAGAGAAAGAGCCAGGGGAATGCCGAAGGGGTCAAGCTATCTTAAAGTTCTTCCTATGTACAGCGGACTTCCCTATGAGGAGCAGGTATATACACCAACTACAGCTTGCGATGAATTCAAATAAAAACTGATAACTGTGAACTTTTTCCACATAATGCTTAACAAGGAAAAATAAAACGAAATGAAAGTGCATAGGGCCAAGGTCCGGGCATCCACCATAATAATGCATGCCTATTTTTTGTTGTTTTAGATGCTGGTTTTTAAACGGCCCCCACCCAACACTCGTAAGGTTAGTTGCTAGCAATTTTTCAAAAGTGGTATTACATGTCTTTTTGTCTGGCATTACAAACTTGTAGCTTACTACTCCGTGTGCGCTAGGATCTTGAAGGCTCAAGCCACTGTGGCTAATTTTAAGCCGAAGGAATTAGCCACAACCAAGGAGCTATAAGCAAAAAATTTAATCAAAACACCTTATTTGTCTCTTTAATTTCGCGACATTTAAGCCCCGCGAAATTCTATTCCTACGAACTTTAATATCGCAAAATTCAATACCCTTTCCGTTTTGTTTCCCTTGTTTTTTTTTAATGACGACCAAGACCAAGACGATTAAGAACTTATGATTCTTAACTATATTCTCACAGCTTCGATGTATGTAAATGTGTTAGAATATAGCATCAAGCACAATAAGATTTCTACAGTTTTGTTTTGTTGTAATGTTGAATGAAATTCTCGGAGAAATGCGTTTTTGACATTTTTTTTACGAAATTGAAAATGATTTTACAACCAAATCGCAAAATCTCGCGAAATATGCCATCCTTTTTTTGCGAAATTAGGTGCCCGCAAAATATAGTAACAATATGGTAACCAATAGAAACTGGTCATTGTCAAGAAATATCCTCTGCGTGAAAATATTATGCTACCCGGAACTAGGAAACGGAGCAAAACGAAAGAGAATTCATTCTCCGGTGTTTTTTCCGATTTGCGATTTTTATCAGTACGTTATCTTGACGTACTAGAAATATGATTTCGAGGTGAAAGATCGTGATTCAAAATTCACAAGTATAGGAAACGGGCATTCGCCACCTTGGCGAACGTCTTGTCAAACTCACACAATACACACAGTGGCTAGTTTTGCCTCGGTAAAATTTTTATTCTGGTTACAGGCCTGTTGGATTTGTTATATTTTCATGGTTTGTAAAGAACGCTCCTTTCTAATAATCGCCTCCCATCTAATAAACCCCCCCCCCCCACCCTGGACCAACAAAATTTAATAAACACCCCGGGCGTTTATTAGGTCATTTACGGTAAGAACTAATTTTCTCTTTTTTGCAACAGGTTATCGTAGCAACTAATGTAGCCGAAGCTTCAATCACAATCGATGGAATTGTCTATGGTATGAAAACTCATTTCCTATAACTCATTTTCGTCCAAACCCAAATATAGGGTATAGCGAGATATGCCCGAGAGTGAAGAGGCTTTGCCACTATCATGATCGATTCTTATCTAGATACTGATCTAGCTTCTTGTGTTCCAGTTGTGGATTGTGGGTTTGTTAAACTTCGGGCATACTCTCCAGCTACAGGAATAGGTGAGGATTGTATGGAACAATGAGCTCCAATAGAAACAGAATGTTTCCTAGGCAAAATCAGTTTTGGCTGTGAAGGATAGCACACTGATGGGTGTAATCGCCTTGATTTGAGCCGATTTAACCAATTTCAAGTTTTCTTAATTTGATACATTGACCACTTCTTTGTAGTGCCTTTTAGAAGTGTGTTGGTTTATCTTGAGCAAATTACTAAACGTTTGCTGTCTTTATTGATGGCGAACTTCGAATTGACTCGGATAATACTCCGTTAAAATGTTTCGGTCGTTGCAGAGAGTTTGGTGGTTACCGAGATCTCGCAGGCATCCGCCGAGCAGCGTGCGGGTCGAGCTGGAAGGGTGCGGGCAGGGAAAGCATACAGGCTTTACACAGGTACCCAAGCTACCCTTGCATAGATACCCCACTATTATGGGTGCATGTTGTGCGTACACTATGCAGTACACCACACTATGCTGCTAAACAGGGCTTGCTGACTTTCAGTTTCACACTGATCTCATCTCGATATTATATATTTTGTGTGTAAATTTACGCTTTTTGTTGGTCATTTGTGCCATCGAATAATTGCAAAAATTTGGCTGAGGAAAGCAGTCTTATTGATTTGTGCGACTTTTACAGAGGACGCTCTTCACGACCTTAAGCCCGCCACAGTTCCTGAGATGCAGAGGTATTTCATTTGAATTCTGTTTAAGATATTCCTTATACAAAATCCTTATGGTTGGAGCTGTTGCTTTACCGTTTTTCAGGAGCAATCTTGCGCCTGTCCTTCTCCAGCTGAAAAGTATGGGAATCGATAACGTGCTGCGGTTTGACTTCCCCGCCGTAAGTAGCCCCTCCCGATATAATATATGCGAGGGGCCATATTAGATTTTCTCCTAATATTCTACAGTAAAAACCCGCGTATAAGAACCTAACATTTAGGAACCTGCTAGGCTAAAATCCCATTTTTTAACACCAAAGCTTAACCAAGGAAAAATCATTGTTTCTCAAAATATAGAAAAAATCATCTCAAATATATAGATGTCTGTACGCATTATCGTAGTTTTAAATTATGCCTGGCTTATCCTCCATACTGATTTGATAAACTTTCTCATAATCAGAGGCCTCCTGCACAGTCCATGGTACGGGGTCTGGAGCTACTCTACGCACTCGATGGTACGTACTGACACTTCAACCTATATTGACAAAAGGAGGGTCCTGAATCCCTGAAACCCCACATGGAAGCACCCTTGTATGCAATGCTCCTTGATGGGATACACAGCGTATTTTACGGTTGCCCTTCACGAAAGTTGAGCCGCGAGCATGTATAATACATATGGGATACACAAATTATACCATTCAATCCTATTGCAATAGTAGAGTTACATCTAAACATTGTACGCCACCTATGTTTGTATTATTCTAATATAGCCTTAGACGACAACGGCAAACTTGTGGATCCGCTGGGCGTGCAAATGGCCGAGTTTCCGTTAGAACCAATGATCGCCAAGATGCTGCTAATATCCGGTACGTCTCTTCAGCTCCGCAGAAGGCTAAAAAAATGAATAATCTTTTTATGAGTTTTAGGCTAAAATAATATTTTTGCCGGTTTTTCAACCAAACACACTCCCACGATGTACAACCTAATAATACAAATAAGTCCATTGAACAGACCCCTCGGTATACTCTCTTTAGTGAACTCTTTGACATGAAAACACACATGAAATCATACTGGGGATGCTATATAATGAAATATTAATGATAACGAATTGGAAAATGACAGTGATAGTAACAATGATGATAATAATGATAACGATAATAATAATAACAACGATATTGAACATGATAATGTCAGTGATAACGATATTTATAACAATAACGATAATGATGACGACGATAATATAGTAACGCACGGTGTTTTTATGGACTTAACTCTGAGATTCGCACTATGTGCTGTAGGGGAGTTCAAGTGTTCTGAGGAAATCTTGACGATCGCGGCTATGCTGCAGATTAAGAATGTGTTCGTCACTCCGTCTAGCCAGAAGGCAGCTTCGGTGAGTTGATGTCGTACTCTGCACTGACAAACCATGTGTTTTATGAGGCTTTCTTTATATCGCAAACATCAAATTTATATTGTGGAGGCATTCAAATATATTTCTTAGAGATCAACGCACCAAAATAAAACAAATGGATATTATTTTTACAATATATTTTTACATTTATTTGCCAACACTACGCTTTGATACACTACGCTCATTTGAAGTGGAGTCGTGGCTTCACTTGGAGAAGAATGGTTGGGCATTGGGAAATGACCGGGTGGTTCGTTAACAAATATAGACAATAGCAAAGGGGTAGCTGATCGACATCATTCTTTCAGGAGCATGCTCGGAGAAAGTTCTCTGTATACGAGGGCGACCATCTCACGCAACTAAATGTCCATAGAGCATTCCTTAAGGTATAGCGACCATCTGACGCTAGTCATAATGACCACAGAGCATTCCTTAAGGTATAGCTACCATCTCACGCTAGTCAATGGCCACTTAGCATTTCTTAAGGTATAGCTACCATCTCACGCTAGTCATAATGACCACAGAGCATTCCTTAAGGTATAGCTACCATCTCACGCTAGTCAATGACCACTAAGCATTCCTTAAGGTATAGCTACCATCTCACGCTAGTCATAATGACCACAGAGAATTCCTTAAGGTATAGCTACCATCTCACGCTAGTCAATGACCACTTAGCATTCCTTAAGGTACAGCGACCATCTCACGCTAGTCAATGACCACTAAGCATTCCTTAAGGTATACCTACCATCTCACGCTAGTCAATGACCACTTAGCATTCCTTAAGGTACAGCGACCATCTAACGCTAGTCAATGACCACTAAGCAATCCTTAAGGTATAGCTACCATCCCACGCTAGTCAGTGACCACCAAGCATTTTATCAAGGTATTCCAATGTTTTTTTGATTTCCCTTAGAGTTTCAAATTATTGGGTTTTGACTGTGTAATGTTTTTACCGTTTATAATGCATTTTGCGTTCTAGCATAAAAAGAGCTCAAGATGGTGTCATGATAATTTTGTCAATTATAAAGGTACCTATCTGTTCTGTGTCTGTGTTGATTTTTACTTTGTGGTGTGTGTGTGTGTGTGTTTTTTTTTCCATCTTCTCACATGTGCACCTCATCCAGGCCTGATGCACTCGGTCAAAATAAGGGAACAGCTCAAGAAACTCTTGCAGCATTTCAAGATTCCTATCGTGTCATGTGATGGTAAGCGCATTTATCCCCCGAAAAACACAAGAACAATCAACTCATAAGTTCAAGTTTCGAATTCTACTGTACAAACTGAACGGAGACAGTATGGACAATACAGCACGAAATCTCGGTTTGTGGCAAATCAAATACTAGCTTGATGATGAAGAATTCACATTTTTGTTTCCAATTAATTCTCACTGATATGATTGTCACCTCAAACCAAGGTTTTCACTGTATTTGAGTTCTTAAGGCCGTTTCAGACAGCACGATTTAGTCTTATGCGACCTGTCCAGGACATGTCTTAGCCCTAAAATACACTCTACGACTTTCGTAGTCGAGCATCGTAGCGAAGTCGTAGGCTCATTTACACTCTACCACTTTCGTAGTCGAGCATCGTAGCGGAGTCGTAGGCTCATTTACATTCTACGACTTTCGTAGTCGAGCATCGTAGCGAAGTCGTAGGCTCATTTACACTCTACGACTTTCGTAGTCGAGCATCGTAGCGAAGTCGTAGGCTCATTTACACTCTACCACTTTCGTAGTCGAGCATCGTAGCGGAGTCGTAGGCTCATTTACATTCTACGACTTTCGTAGTCGAGCATCGTAGCGAAGTCGTAGGCTCATTTACATTCTACGACTTTCGTAGTCGAGCATCGTAGCGGAGTCGTAGGCTCATTTACATTCTACGACTTTCGTAGTCGAGCATCGTAGCGGAGTCGTAGGCTCATTTACACTCTACGACTTTCGTAGTCAAGCATCGTAGCGGAGTCGTAGGCTCATTTACATTCTACGACTTTCGTAGTCGAGCATCGTAGCGGAGTCTTAGGCTCATTTACATTCTGCGACTTTCGTAGTCGAGCATCGTAGCGAAGTCGTAGGCTCATTTACACTCTACGACTTTCGTAGTCGAGCATCGTAGCGGAGTCGTAGGCTCATTTACACTCTACGACTTTCGTAGTCGAGCATCGTAGCGGAGTCGTAGGCTCATTTACACTCTACGACTTTCATAGTCGAGCATCGTAGCGGAGTCGTAGGCTAATTTACACTCTACGACTTTCGTAGTCGAGCATCGTAGCGGAGTCGTAGGCTCATTTACACTCTACGACTTTCGTAGTCGAGCATCGTAGCGGAGTCGTAGGCTCATTTACACTCTACGACTTTCATAGTCGAGCATCGTAGCGGAGTCGTAGGCTAATTTACACTCTACGACTTTCGTAGTCGAGCATCGTAGCGGAGTCGTAGGCTAATTTACACTCTACGACTTTCGTAGTCGAGCATCGTAGCGAAGTCGTAGGCTCATTAACACTCTACGACTTTCGTAGTCGAGCATCGAAGCGAAGTCGTAGGCTCATTTACACTCTACGACTGGAAGTATCGCAAACAACTAAATCGTGCTGTCCAAATGTTCATGCCAAATCCACAGAAATGAGTCTGTCTATTCACATTACCTTACCCCTGTCAAATACTTTAAGGGATCATCTTATACTCGTCATGTCTTGTTTCTATAGGAGATGTCGATCAGGTCTGTCGCTGTATTGTGGCAGGATTTTTCTCAAACGCTGCGCGCTATCACCCCAGTGGATGCTACAGGTAGCCTTCTCAACCACCAGCATCGTCATCATCACCAGCATCATCGTCATCATCACCACCACCAGCATCATCAACACAACCACCATCATCGTCATAATCACCACCACCAGCATCATCAACACAACCACCATCATCGTCATAATCACCACCACCAGCATCATCAACACAACCACCATCATCGTCATAATCACCAACACAACCACCGTCATCGTCATAATCACCACCACCAGCATCATCAACACAACCACCATCATCGTCATAATCACCACCACCAGCATCATCACCGCCACCAGCATCATCAACACAACCACCATCATCGTCATAATCACCACCACCAGCATCATCAACACAACCATCATCATCGTCATAATCACCACCACCAGCATCATCAACACAACCACCATCATCGTCATAATCACCACCACCAGCATCATCAACACAACCATCATCATCGTCATAATCACCACCACCAGCATCATCAACACAACCACCATCATCGTCATAATCACCACCACCAGCATCATCAACACAACCATCATCATCGTCATAATCACCACCACCAGCATCATCAACACAACCACCATCATCGTCATAATCACCACCACCAGCATCATCAACACAACCATCATCGTCATAATCACCACCACCAGCATCATCACCGCCATAATATTCGCATCCAAATCATCGTCATCATCACCACCACCATACCATCATCGCCGCCATCACCACTACCTCCATCATCATAATATTCATCACCAGCATCATCACCGCCACAATCATCATCACCATATTAGCCACCTTAATCATCGCCATCACCACCACCACCACTTCCACAATGGTCATCATCGTCAAATTATCATCACCATTATGATGATCGTCACCAGTAGCAGCACCCTCATCTTCCTAGTTTCTTTAATTTGTTCTTTAGTTTTCATCTATCATAAGATTGACACGATATTTCTGCAGGAGCGTTCGTGATGATCATGCGCTTCATATCCATCCGATGTCGGTTCTGTACACAGAGAAACCACCGCCATGGTAAGGGCACGCCCGACACTATGTATATAAAGGAAATAAACTTCTTTTGTCTAACCATTGAAAACATTGTTGCTATTTTTTCGACAAAGGAAAACACTTTTGAGCAAAGAACCAATAAACTCAACTCGTGTCGAAACAGATAATCGCTCAACAGTCTTTTCACTATTAATTTACAGGGTTGTATACCACGAGATTTTACAGACGTCACAATATTACATGCGCGACGTCACAAAAGTAAGCTCCTCTCACAGGTTTACATATTCGGTAACCCACCCCCACCCCTCCCCCCACAGGCTTAGTCATTTATTCACCTTATGATCACTGCCATTTGAAATGTGATTATTCGCACTGAGGTTAAGCGTAAAAATAGCCGCTTTTTGCAATTCTTGCACATCTCCGGCTAAATATTGTGGATCCATTTGGGAATGTTTTACTTCGCGTCCTTTCGACTGCACCACCTCACTACTTCCTCAGGACTCGCTTCTCCCATATCCTTAATCACGATCGCTTCTCCCATACCTTAAATCACGATCGCTTCTCCCATACCTTAATCACGATCGCTTCTCCCATACCCTAATCACGATGGCTTCTCCCATACCTTAATCACGATCGCTTCTCCCATACCCTAATCACGATCGCTTCTCCCATACCTTAATCACAATCGCTTCTCCCATACCTTAATCACGATCGCTTCTCCCATACCTTAATCACGATCCTTTCTCCCATACCTTAATCACGATCCTTTCTCCCATACCTTAATCACGATCGCTTCTCCCATACCTTAATCACGATCGCTTCTCCCATACCTTAATCACGATCGCTTCTCCCATACCTTAATCACGATCGTTTCTCCCATACCTTAATCACGATCGCTTCTCCCATACCTTAATCACGATCCTTTCTCCCATACCTTAATCACGATCCTTTCTCCCATACCTTAATCACGATCGCTTCTCCCATATCCTTAATCACGATCGCTTCTCCCATATCCTTAATCACGATCGCTTCTCCCATACCTTAAATCACGATCGCTTCTCCCATACCTTAATCACGATCGCTTCTCCCATACCTTAATCACGATCCTTTCTCCCATACCTTAATCACGATCGCTTCTCCCATATCCTTAATCACGATCCTTTCTCCCATACCTTAATCACGATCCTTTCTTCCATACCTTAATCACGATCCTTTCTCCCATACCTTAATCACGATCGCTTCTCCCATATCCTTAATCACGATCCTTTCTCCCATACCTTAATCACGATCCTTTCTCCCATACCTTAATCACGATCGCTTCTCCCATACCTTAAATCACGATCGCTTCTCCCATACCTTAATCACGATCGCTTCTCCCATACCTTAAATCACGATCGCTTCTCCCATACCTTAATCACGATCGCTTCTCCCATACCTTAATCACGATCGTTTCTCCCATACCTTAATCACGATCGCTTCTCCCATACCTTAATCACGATCCTTTCTCCCATACCTTAATCACGATCCTTTCTCCCATACCTTAATCACGATCGCTTCTCCCATATCCTTAATCACGATCGCTTCTCCCATACCTTAAATCACGATCGCTTCTCCCATACCTTAATCACGATCGCTTCTCCCATACCTTAAATCACGATCGCTTCTCCCATACCTTAATCACGATCGCTTCTCCCATACCTTAATCACGATCGCTTCTCCCATATCCTTAATCACGATCGCTTCTCCCATACCTTAATCACGATCGCTTCTCCCATATCCTTAATCACGATCGCTTCTCCCATACCTTAAATCACGATCGCTTCTCCCATACCTTAATCACGATCGCTTCTCCCATACCTTAATCACGATCGCTTCTCCCATACCTTAATCACGATCGCTTCTCCCATACCTTAATCACGATCGCTTCTCCCATACCTTAAATCACGATCGCTTCTCCCATACCTTAATCACGATCGCTTCTCCCATACCTTAATCACGATCGCTTCTCCCATACCTTAATCACGATCGCTTCTCCCATACCTTAAATCACGATCGCTTCTCCCATACCTTAAATCACGATCGCTTCTCCCATACCTTAAATCACGATCGCTTCTCCCATACCTTAATCACGATCGCTTCTCCCATACCTTAATCACGATCTTGAGACATTGTTAGCGGGTGACCCCAGTGGGAATATAGTACTGCCATTTCAAGCATATCGTCTCACAGACGCACGTACAGTATGCGAAATCAAGACATTGTTATTTATCTATCTCGTTTTTAGATTGAGCCGGAATGGCTGTACGGGTTGGCACCGCACTACTATGAGTTTGGAACGGTATTGCCTATTTACCTCACTCGCGCGGGCTTTCTTTCTATAAAACTACTACCTTACCCTAAACTATTTTTTTTTACTTTTCTAGGAAAGGGAGGTTGCTGCCAAAAGGGCGAAGGTGTCGAGCTAAAACGTTTCTCTTCGCCACCTGTCGGCAACAGTAGAGAGACAAGAGATGGCTTCTTTCAAGCGATTGCACACGGCATAAAATCACTCATATGATACAATGTTCTTACAATGTGTACATAACTGCGTAGCTGAGTGAACAAACTACTCTTTCCTTGAAACCTCCCGCAAACAGTACATCAGCTAGCTCGGTTGAACAAAAGACGAAGGAAATGTTGGAGAAACACTTCACACCTCCCAGCATGGTGTAAACAGCCCTTTCGGCCTTAATAGGCTGGAAAGTTTTATACTAAAACAAAATTTAAAAAAAGCTTAAAAGTCAGCTCCTTCCCTGTGATCCTGGAACCATCTCATTTATTCGTTCGCGCATGCGCTCCATTCCCTCCCCTGATAAGGCAGAGATCGGTATGACGTCATCAAACTCGACACTGCGCATGTCCAAAAGATCCCTTAGTCCCGGCTCCTGCGAGGCCGGCGAATCAGCGGAGATCTGTCCGAGTGCGACTAGTAGTCCCCCTGGTAAATGGAAAGCAATAAAAGGTTTCACTAGTTCTCAAAATTAGATCGTTTACCTATCATCTTGTTGTTTTGTAGGGTATGAATTATTTACAAGAAATTACTATAGAACCTAAAGGGCCTGAAATAACATTAACAACCACTTAAAAACAATTGACATTTGAGGCAGACCTCTACAGCTCGCTGGCAGAGGTGGTGCAAGAGGGGGCAAATAAACCAACCCCTCCCGTAGGCTGAAATGTATGGGGAGCTGAAACCTTTTGCCAATCGCCCCCCCCCCCCCCCCCCCCCCTTCCCTCCCAAAGAATCCTGGATCCACCCTTTGGAAGCTAAAGTAAACTCGGTTCCTATATCCGTGGAGTTATAAAAGTGGACCTGTACCTGGGTTACGAAGTGTTTGTAGCTGCTCCAGCAATTCCTGGTATTTTGAGTCCGCCCGTTCACAGTCCATTTTACTCACAATCAAGAGCTTGGGCTGGTATGTCAGCCTGCTCTCGTACAAAACAAGCTCCTGTCAGGGAATGAAGGCAAACGGTCAGCAACACATAGCCAGAAAGACTACAGATATGCTGCAGAAAAACTAGAATGCCAGCGTAGTGGTAGAGGTAGGTGCAGAACAAGGTTGCTCGAAACGTCAGCGCAGCTTAGCAGTGTTTGCGTGAGCAAGACATGCATTACCTTCAACAGTAGACATAATGACTCAAATGCAGTCCTCCTCGGATGTGCACTCGACAACTGAAACCCGTTTACATCAACCTGAAAGGCAAGCTCGGCATTTAACAAACGAACTTGAACATGTATTACCTTTAGTGTGTTCTTTAAGAAACTTGAGCATGTGTTATCCTGAGTGTGTTTCAGACGAACTTAAATATGTGTTATCTTTAGTGTGTTCCAAATAATAATACCAGTGAAAGAAGATTTCATTTGCATTTATTTGATAACAAAAAATAAATACAATATACAAAAAAAAGGAAGAGGGGTAGTGCCGTGCGTACCACTAGGGCCAGAAGTCTAGTGCCTTCCACGTGCTTAAGAAATTTGTGTCCCATTCCTCGATTGAGATGTGCTCCTTCTACAAGGCCTGGTAAGTCTGCCACACTGATCTAAAAGCCAAAGGGATATCGCCAGTTAAAAACAAGCTTAATAATGTTTCTTTACAAACGAATAAACGTCGAGAAGGGTACGAATTAGACCTGAGAATCGTCGTGTTGCCCCAGCATGCCGATTACTGGTCGTAGCGTGGTAACTACAAGAAAAAAAAACGACAGAAAGAAGTCATTAAAGCAAAATACAAATGAGAAAGCATCCATCCATCGCCTGATTTGGGTAAGTTATTGCCATATTCTTTATTGAATTTGATAAATGAAGTATAAAACTTTCGAGGTTTTTTTACTCATGTGTCTTCCACTGTGAAAACAAAAAGGTCTGACTTGAGCTCTTTACTGTAAACACCGTATTTTTTGATGTTCAAAGGACATACTTACAGGGGTAATCAGCGACAGTAGGGTCAGCTTGTGTTAACATACCAAGAAGGGTGGACTTGCCAGCATTTGGGAAACTGCGAAAAAGAGCGATGGAAGCGACTGTTCACATTCCTGTGAATTGTTTAACGGTCTTTCGTCTGTTGACTCATCTAAGAGCGATGGAAACGACTGTTCACATTCCTGTGAATTGTTTAACGGTCTTTCGTCTGTGAACCCATCTATCTCTCTTCGCTATTGGAAGCTTTAGGTTATTTATTTTGTCTGTTTCTTATCTAAATAAAGGGTATGTGTACCTTGAGACGTATTAAACGCCAAAACTGCATCATCGATTCTTTAAAAAAGACCTAATATAATGATGTCCTAATATGATGGTGGAACTGATTGGTGCTAAAATTATGAAGATGATGTTGACGACGGTGATGGTAATGGCGATGATGGTGGCGATGGTGATTATGGTGATGATAATGATGATCGATGATGATAAATGGTGATAATAGCAGTATACACCCTCCGCATTGCGCTGGAACCCAAATCACTCATCTTTACCCTACAAGGCCTACGTCCGCGGCGAGTTTCAAATCGATCCTAATAATGCAGGCGTTTCCTTTCTCACCGCCCCAGTCTTCGGTCGAAGGATTTCCCCCACGGCCACCTCGGGCTACCAGGAGCCTGGTGCCAAGCTCCTCCAGCTTGCCAATAAATCGGCCATCGTCAGTGGTAACAGTTGTACCGGGAGGGACTGGCACGACTAGATCCAGTCCCCTGATACCTCTCTTCCGCCTTTTAAGGCTGCTATAAAGTTTAAAGTGGGGAAGCTCATTTAGTGCATCGGGAAGTTTTAAACACGAACGCGCGCTATATAAGGGTTAGCTCCACCCCTTTTTGCAAGCTCTCGCGCAAGTCGTCTTCATTCGCAGTTAGACTTCATTGAAACTGCCAGAAAAAAAAACATAGCAAAAAGTAAAGCCGTACGACAAACTTCGACAACTTTAAAGTACAAAAGAATGATAAAGAACTATCAGGCATATTCGGAAAAGTGTTTGGAGTCAAATGTCTACCAAAACAAGAACAAATATTGCCATTGAGAAATTAAACACATTCGTAATGGCGTCATTCCGGTGCGCGTGCGGACAAACAACAAATTTGCAAAATTCACCACTTCAAAGCCTATCTAATCCTCCGTTATTTTTCATTTTGTTCTAAGAAATGGCTAACAATAGACTGTGTTTACTTCAATGGAGTGTTTCCGGCCAATTTTGAACTGTATCACAGCTTCTCTCTACGGAGTTCTTCACTAAAGTCAAATGACGAATGACAGCTTACCTAAGGCAAGTCCCTTTTATAGTGCGCGTTCGTGTTTAAACGAATGGGTGAAATGTCATATCAGAATAATCTTGCACGGGTCCTGCCTTTTAAAGTTTAAATGGCCCGTGACCCCCACTCACGAGTAATGAATCCCGTGACCCGCACTCACGAGTAATGAGTCCTGTGACCCGCACTCACGAGTAATTAGTACTGTGACCCGCACTCACGAGTAATGAGTCCTGTGACGCGCACTCACGAGTAACGAGTCGTGTGACCCGCACTCACGAGAAACGAGTCCCGTTACCCACACTCACGAGTAGTCAGTCCCGCACTCACGAGTAATGAGTCCCGCGACCCGCAGTGAATCGTCGATTTTCCCGCAAAGTGAAAGGTTGTAGACTGGCTCCATCGCGGCACTCCAGAATGACGTCACCACCATCTCCGCCCATTCCCGCATGCGCCATAGAACCCTGGCCGCCAGACCCCCCACGGACATACAACCGAGCGTGGTCACAAAGCCTGCCTCGCTCTGAAATCTAAAATAGATGCATGTCAGCTATGGATGAGTTTTAGACAATATGTTTCTTATATCACAAAAAGGTTCTAAACACTTCCTTTTTCGTTCATTCCAGAATGGAATTTTCTGTATTAACTTTCATTTTTTTTGTCTAGAATTACCCACCAGAATTGAAATGGAATGTAATACGTGAATAGAATTGCACCCAGACTCACGTGCGAGGAGACTGGGACAGGTGGGTGAAACACAGCATACTGAGGAGTTTTGGCGGGAAGTGGGGCTTGTAATTCAGGTTCGGGACTCCTGTGGTGGAGTGCTAAGGATGAGGCCTGGAAGCGATGATTAAAAAGCAAATAAGTTATGATAAAACAGTCACCCTAAAGTTTTGCGAGCAGTGGGTAATGTGTTTGAGAGCCGTACTGTATACCTCTCCATCCTGTTCTGTTCTGGTCAGCTCCGAGCAAAACTGTGTAGCTCTGAGCATGGTGTTATCTTGGTAGAACGATGGGGGAGTCAATTGGTTCACAACAAAATTATTTTTCTGGAGCTAAAGCAGATGATACAAATAATAATGATTGCTAATTAGACAACTTATTAAAACCAACAAGATCACGATTGGCAAACTCAACACAATGACTGTCAACAGCATCACAATGATTGACATCACAATAACTACAATTGACAACACTATCACCATGATTGACAACATAATCAGTATCTTAGACAACAACATCAACATGATTGACAACATTACCACCATAATTGACAACATAATCACCATGATTGACAACATAATCAGTATCTTAGACAACAACATCAACATGATTGACAACATTACCACCATGATTGACAACATAATCACCATGATTGACAACATAATCACCATGAATGTCAAGTCCACCAACATGATTGACAACACCATCATCATGATTGACAGCATAACAATAATTATTGGTTACGTTTTAAACATTGAAAAGCCAATGAAACAATGGTTTGAATACCTTGTTAATAAAAGGATAATCATTTTGTGTGTACATGAATACTGCCTTTCCATCACTTCTAATGAAATTGGATGAACTCAGAGCTTTTCTCATGACATTAAGACCAGTTTGTGGTTGTTGCACTAAAATACATACAAGATCAACCTCTTAGCATTGCATCTTGGTATTCATTGAGAGCAATTAATGGCATTGTTATTTGCAGTAGCAGATCTAAAGAGGAGGGTAAGTGCCAAAGGTGAAGATGTGTAAAAAAGATACTATAAAGAGCATTGCTCACAGGTACATGCCCCTACCCAACTCGTTTGCTGCATCTTTATTTAACAAAGTGCCCAGAAAATTGTTAAAGTATAGTAACAGCATAAACTGAGAAAGAAATATCCATTTAGCACAAGTATAACACTTCATCAGTAACAACCAAAATAAATAAATCAAAGTATAATCCTTGCTAGAAACCCTAAATATTCATCTGGAATTTGAGAAAAATTTGACATTTTAAAACCATTATTAAACAGACTTTTTATGGACCAATGGAAGCCATGGTCTAATATTCCAGGAAATGCATAGTTACTTGTCATACCTAGAATGAGCAAGTCAACCTGAGGGAACACCCTCCAAGTGCCAGCATCTTCATCAGTTGCCTTGATGGAAATATTAAAATCAGAAGTGTGCTTCACAGTGTGCTTAATCAAACAACAAACTAATTCATCAAATGTCATACTGTACCAAAGCAACTGGACTGATGCTACCATGAGTGGACTCAATCTCGCTGGACTGAAAAGAAAAATCTATTTATCAAGGGTAAACACATTTATATTTACAAAGAAGACATGAGCTGTTGCCAGCCACACCTTTTTTATTGTTTCCCATCAATATTGAAAGACAAATTATGAGAAGAAATCTCCAAATAACCATACTTGGTACTTTGCTAGGATGACAAAATAGCGGCTGACAGAGGCCCCTTAACATGGTAATTACTGAACTGTCTCAAAATATTCTCCCAAAAACTTGCTACAACACTTCTTAACACTAGTTTCAGAATAAAAAATGCTTTGATGGTTGACTTCAAGTAGGTCCATACTTACATAAGGAGTATCTGCTGAGCGGTATTCAATACAACAAAAGCCATTCTCTTCAAGTTCAGCCTTTAGTTCCCTTACCAAAGCTGTGAAATAAAGCACACGATTAGGGAATGTCTGACTCATCAGATAAAAAATAACTTAGCATGCCCTCCCAACTACCCCAAAAATGTAACCACCCTCTCAGCAAAAGAGTGACTGAAGCCTTCCTCTCCCACCTTCTCCCCCATCCAGACTATTTTTCAATAAAAAGATACAGGAGCCTAAACCTACAAAAGTACCACCCTTCAATGTTGCCCATTTAGCAACCTCCCAGTATCTGCAGGGTAAGTTTTAGAGTATCTCAGCAAGGCAGTACATAGCTTTAAACAGATGCTAAGTGCATCTGAAAAATAAAGGTTAAAACTTCCTTGTGTGTCATCCCACAGCCTATTTGCAATGCACATGCAGTAGGCCACATCTGGATATGTACAAACCATGGCAAATTATAGCTTGTACACTTGCATAAAAACATGCAGCGGCTCAATCTCTACACTTCACTTTGTAACAAGTAGACAGGCTACGTGTGATTGGCTACACCTTTTCTACTAAATATGGTGTGTCTAAACAGGTCAGAGGACTGGTTGCTGTCACAATTAATGCTGTTTGTTTGCTCATTTATTTAGTTTCAGATGTAACATTAACACAAAGAAAACAAACCTTTAGATCTAACAAGCACAAGAGCCTTCTCCGGTTGGTATTTTTGGAGCAAGTGAATGACATATTTCCCACCAGAGGTTATTCTAAATGGCATGATCTTTATCAAAACAAATATATATCAATGAGTGAATATTTGAAAAATGGTAATAAACTTATAGATAAAAAATTGACTAAAACTGTACTGTATCAAACTCCCTTAACACACATACCCACAGCGGCTGATGAGAAACATTACGAGAAACTTGACTTGACCTATTATATTGGATAAAAAGAACAAAATGATTGGACCAATATATATAAGATAAGATTTTATAAAATACTTTACCTTGCATCAGATATAGGTAAAATCTTTTTGAACTCATAAGTTTGGAGTTTTTGTCTTGAGATAGCATTATCAATATTTCCTAAAAGTAAGAAGTTATTTGTGATCATTATTAGCTCAAATACACATTTACCAGACAATGCAATTAATTTGTCTACATCTTTTGGTAATCAGAAACTTTTTTATCTGATATCTACTGAAGAGGGGGAGGGGGTTAAATGAGACAAACACAATAATAGTAAATCCCTTGTGCAAGGGTTAAACTCATGGAAAAAATGTGAGCTGGAAAGGGAATGTAAATAACTGAGAACTGGATGGTGCCGGGTAGAGCACAGGGAGCCCACTCAACTAAGCACATTGTTTATTTAGCATGTGTTACGCTGCAAAATGTAATAATCAACACAAAATGTAATCTTAACGCAAAATGTAATAGCTTTCAACGCAAAATGTAATCTTAATGCCAAATGTAATAACTTTCAACGCAAAATGTAATAAATGTTTAACACGAAATGTAATACCTTTTTAATGCAAAATGTAATAAAATATTCAACGCAAAATGTAATAACTTTATCTTTTGACTAATAGTTAAAAGTTCTACTAATATAAGGAAAATGATGGAATGTTAATACGTAGAGACATACAGAAGGATCGTTTAGTGAAAGAAAGGCAGTGAGACTTAAAAGTGCATTGTTCTTGCCTTGGCTTCCAGGGATTTTTGGAACAGGCCTATTGTTCAATACAGAGGAAAGTTTGAAAAATATGGAAAAGCAATAAAAAAAGGATAATATATTTTACCAACGAGTTTTGATGGTTTGGATGTTATATTTCACGTTGTGTCTAGAAATTGCCTAATTCAATGATAGCAACCTCGTCTGCAGTTGCCATTTGCTTTCTCTGTGCTCAGGTTTCTGACAGAACCACTGCCAAGTGTTTGGAGAGAACTAGACGAAATGTCTGTTTGAGATGGACTACTATAACTGTTGGTCACTTCATGCTAGCATCTTTTTTCTAAGTTATAGCTTTTAGTTTTTGGTTTAAAGTTATTATTTGATGTTATTACATTTTGCATTATTACATTTCATGTTAAATAATTTATTACATTTTGCGTTGAAAAGTTATTACATTTCGCGTTAAACGTTTATTACATTTTGCGTTAAATGTTATTATATTTCGTGTTAAGATTACCTTTTGCATTGAAGTTATTACATTTCATATTGAGGTTACATTTTGCGTTAGTTATTACATTTGCGGCGTAACAATGTGCTTTGAACTTCGTTTGTAAATATCAATTAGGTCACGAAGTCTTAAATAAAACTCCTTCCAAATACATACGTATTAATCTTTATTACGTCCATTCATGTTTGGAACACTTATTTTTTTACCTCTGCATCGATTTTTTCAGAAATATTCAGGTTTTGCAAAAACCTGATTTCAAGCCTAAAGGCTTAAATTCAGACAAGGGGTGAAAGTTATTCCAAAACTCTGCCACGCCACTTTTGCTGAAGTCATCTGTGTTTAAGTAAAATCAATGCAAAAAATAAATTTCTTCACATATGTTAGATTGGTAATGGAGCTAACTTCCGATGGCAATTGCTGCCATTATAAAGCACAGGCGAATGATCAATTGCAATTTGAAATTACACCTAAAATCAGTCATGGAAACAGGTCTGACTACGACATCTTGGCGAAAAATTCAACAACAAAAAAACATCCAGAGGGGTCAGGAATTTGTTTGCATTCAAGTCCGGTGGGTCATATTTGCATGCTCAGAATACTAATTCTATACCCACCCAACCACCCGACACATGCGCTGAGTTGAGTGGGCTCCCTGTGGGTAGGGTGGATTGCACGTTGAAATGATGAATCCTGAATCCAGAATATTCAGGCTAAATCTGGAACACCAAATAGTGTTGCTGCTCTAAGGACAGCAATTGTCTGGTAGTAGAGGACAGAAAATTGCATAAATCTAAATTCAGGAAAATGTGTTTGTTTTTTAGTGCTATAGCTCTTAGGTTTAGAAATTTGCACATCTCATGTATTATCTCTTAGGGGTAAGAACTGCTGTTAACCAACCCAAATGCTATCCCTTAGGGTTAAAATTGAATTTACCAATAATAATGTTGCAAATCCAGGCACCCAGAGGGGTGCAGCGAACACCTCCCCACACACACACACACAACAGTTGAAAGTCCACTTTCGGTTCTCAATAGACGTGCTATTTGTAGAAAAAACTATAAAGCATAAGCTAGATTACTCTGGTATGTCATTAATCCATAAGTTAAACTTGTATTTATAGACAAATCCGACAATAAACGTCCCTTGGAGATGCTGCAAAGGCAAAAAAAAAACGCTTTTCGTTCTTTCGGGGGTGGTCAGATTTTTATCAGAAAACTCACTCCCTCCCCCCCTCCTTCCCATCCCAGAAAAATTAGGTCCACTTTTTCGGATTTCGCACCCCCCCCTCCCCTCCCTACCCCCCTCCCCTCCCTACCCCCCCTCCCCAAGAAAAATCCTGGGTACGGGCCTGTAAATCTGTCTACGATGTAGCCCCACTTATTCTATGATGGAACTCTCGGTACTTCAATTTCACAAGCAGAGAGGGCCTTACCGATATCTCCATCGCCAGATACACCTGCGGTGCCTCTTACAAACGATTTGCGTATACAATTAGCACGGGTAATCTTCAAATGAAACGGCTTATTCGCGATGAAACAACGTAAGAGTGGCCTGCTAGTGGACGCCATTTTGAAAGTGCTGCAAGTCTAGTGCCACAGGGTACCCACAAACATGTAACCCACCCAAGTCTGCGGAGAGAAATCCCAAAAGCGCACGCAAGAAAATTTAAGTAATTTAAGTTTAAGTAAAACGACTAAAAGATAGGCTAATAAGTGCAAACAAACTTATGATTATTTTTTTTCCAAGTGAGCAGAAAATATTATACTGCGGTTGCCTGTGGCTAGGAAGGAACGCCTGTCAATGAATGTTCTCAACAAACGTTGAACTAGCCTGTTAGCCGGCTCTCCGGTAGTATGCTTAGCAGCCGCTTTCAGTGCGTGACACTGAAAGCAGCTGATAAAACAGACTAGCTCTCCGGAGATTCGGAATTCCTGTGGCGAGGAAAAGGGAAAATGAGAGCCGGCAACAAGACCCCATGTTTTTGCATGTTCTCCGTTCGATGGCGAACACTGATTGGCTTATTTCGGTCATCAAATAAACGTATCAAATAAAGTGACAAAATCTAAAATGCTCGTCCTTGGACTCTCTGCTCTTTAGGGGAGTAAGTACGCAGCTGCTTTGTCTCCTATTATCTTTGTTCTACAAAGACAGCTACGCGAGTGCGCAGACCAGTTGGCTCCTTCCCTCTATGCGCTTTTCAACCTATCGCTGCGTTCTGGCTATCTGCCTGTTATCAAGAAAAGAAAAAAGTCTAAAATTCCCAACTACAGACCGATTTCTCTCCTTGCTATTGTTAGCAAGGTGTACGAGAGATTTGTTCTAAACCATCTTTATAACTTATCTGCTTAAACTGCTATCGTCCCTTCAGCACGGCTTCATCAGTGGCAGGTCCTACGTAATCGTCCCTTCAGCACGGTTTCATCAGTGGCAGGTCCTGCGTAACACAGCTACTTACAGTCCTTCACGATCTGGGAGAGGCGCTGGATGCTGGGAAAGAAACAGATGTTGTGTACTTGGACTTCGAAGGCATTTGATTCTGTGCTTCACCGCAAGCCCCTCCATAAGCTGTCTATGTTTGGGATCGTGGGCCCTTGCTACGCTGGTTCTCTGACTACCTCACAACAAGATTTTAGAGGGTTCTGGTTGACGGTGGGCTTTTTCCAACCTGTCCCGAGTTCATTCTGGTGTGCCTCAAGGTAGTCTGCTCGGGCCGTTCCTCCTCTTGTTGTACGTGAACGACCTTCCCGATGTGGTGAGCCCTGGAAGCAGCTTCGCCTTATTTGCTGATGACGCAAATTGCTCTCGTCAAATAAGTAGCCCAGCCAACCATCAGTCCCTTCAACGGGAGCCTATGGGGACTATCATTTAATGCTACCAAGTGGTTTATAAAGGAATGTATAGGGGAATTTATATGTTAGCGAAAAAAAATACTTTATCGTGAAAACAGTGACGGTAGCCTTAGGCTGCCTGTGGTGAAAGTCACGCTTGGATCACACACTTGGCGACATCTCAAAAATTACGGATATTTAGATAGAAACTGGACTAGAAATGACCGGGATATAATTAGAATCATCCGAAAGAAGTGGAATTATTTTTTTATAAGAAATTCATAGAGATTTGCATGATTTTTAGATTAGGAACGAGAGTACAAGCCCGGACTGGGAACTCGTTACTACTTCCGGTCACGAGTAGGAACAGATTAGAAACTGGTCAAAAAATGAAAAAGAATTCCCCTTTTTTCGGATGATTCTGATCGGGGTCACTTTAAGGTTCAGTTTTTATTTAATTATCCGTAATTTTTACTCGGTAAATGAGGTATTTTTTACCATTTTAGCATTTCTTGTAACGTACCCCACTGACCCCGATTAGGAACTGAGGAATTAGGGACTCGGGATCACCTCGGTGTTTGCCTGTCTATGTATTTCCGAATCATTGTTGATTAGGTGAAAGAAAGGAAGAATTAAATAAGAACAAAATGTAAGGTGAGCATCCCCCCCCCCCCCCCCCCCCCCGCCAAAGAAAATAATAGTCCGTCCTTTTTACAAACCAAGTATTTTTTAGCTTCGGGTCTGGCGATGAAAGTCCGAAAATTTTAGCCATTGGTTCCCTCTTGGGGTTGATATGCGACAAGATCAAGGAGGCAGAAAGCCTCGGAAACAAGTGTTAAATTAGAGAATGACTCTTACGCCAAAGAGCAAATGATATTTGCTGCGCAGCTGAAGAGATGTAAGCCTCCGAGTTTAGATCAGCGCTGTAGCGACCTCCCCATCCGAAATCTTAGTGCGATCGTTGTTGATGAGACAACCTTGATATGTCTCGATATCCGAAGTTAAATGAGGATTTCTTTCTGGCGCTGGGCTTCGCAAAGAAAGAAAAATATTTTTGATGAATAATAAGTTGTAACTTTCTTAGAATTCCGTATTTCACTCGGAATCCCACCTTACATACAAATTCGACTGAAGTCGTACTTGCATGGGGAGTGTGCTTATGGTGTTAAATACGTTGTAAATACGCTCTATTTTGTAATGTGCAAGTATTTCTAAAATTTACGGGCTCACTTTATTCTTGTCTCTTTGGGAATTGCGCAGGCGCCGATCATGGCGGCCACGATGTTTTTTGCTCTGTATTTAATTTTGTGTATGATCGGTACTGTTCCTCATCAAAATCTCTCAATCAATGAAATGGATTCGTCTTCGCCGAAACGCCCAAGGCAACACCAGTTCGGGCTTTTTTGCACTGTTTTCAAGCCTTTGCCAGTCTTATTGCGCTTGGTGCCATCAGGGTTTCACCGATCGACGCGTTCCCTCACCAAGATATCAAAACATGGCTACACATCCCTAGCAATCCCAGGACATGATCCTCCGATTGATGTTACAATATTTATGGACATTTCTATAAACCCTGGCCCAGAAATTCACTTAGATTATTCTTCGAGACCTGCTATGGATTTGCATACAGCTTCGTACACTAAAACAACACCAACATTCTCTCGTGAGTCCCTCTATAGTATTCGCCGCCAAATGAGAACAAGGAATCTGTTTCTGAAACCTGTTAATATCTCATTATTTTGCACACTAAAGCACCTGGGTATATTCAGATTCAGAGGGAAAAGAGCTGGAAAGAGGAAGAGATCTGAAGCTAATTTACAACTTGAGTTGCAACTTCATGTCAACACCGCGATCTCAAGTGATCCTGGCCGCAACCATTCTATTGTTTATGGAACTAAGCTTTGCGAGAACAATAGCCAACACCTACCTGTGTTAATCACCACACGCCATGATTATTCGACCAGCGCCAACACTCATAATGCCAGGAACTCATCTAATCTCTTAAAAATAAATACTGGAAAAATTACACCGGACAGTGCGCCTCGATTACACTTAGCTACTTGGAATATTCGTGCCATGAACAGGAAAGCTGCATCTATCTGTGTTCTTGTCATATCCAAAAGAATTGATGTCTTAGCCCTTGTTGAGACCTGGCTGACTGCTGAAAACAACTCTAAGTCTACCGTGGTTGAAGACACAAGCACACGGTTGCCTGTTCCTAACTGCTCAGATCCCACTGTTGCCGATGTAATAAACACTCTACGGGACTTCGACTTTATTCACCTACCGCGTGCTGGACGAGGTGGCGGCATTGGTTTCTTTCTTAGAAAGGCTTTAAATGTTAAACCTAATACGTCGACTGTCTTTAAGGCTCTGGAATATGTTGATCTCTCTATCACTGCATCGAGCTCATCAATGCGTCTAGTCACCGTTTATAGACCTTCACCGTCTAAAGTAAACAAGCTTACTACTCGAATGTTCTTTGATGATTTCTCTGTTCTTCTTGAACACCTTGCAATGGATCCTGGGAAATTAATTATAACAGGTGACTTTAATTTTCACATTGAAGACCCTGGTGACGCTGATGCTGTCAGACTGTTGGATATGCTCGATGCAGCTGGATTCGAGCAAAAGGTAGTAGGTCTTACGCACAGAAAAGACCACACCCTTGACCTAGTTGTTGTGCGGGACGGCGACTTGTCAGTGCGCGGACGTCCTGAAATCGTTGCATTCCCTAACTCTGTATCTGACCATAGTGCCATTATTTGTGATGTTGACATGCCAAAGCCATGTGCCTCCAAGAAAATACTGCATCGGCGTCCGTTACGGAAAATTAATTTCGACTCTTGGTGCAATGACATCAGGGATTCCGCCATCTACAGTTCTGCTCCGAGTGATGACTCTGACTGCAACGTCTTATGTGATCAGTATAACACTGTGCTAAACCACTTCATCGAGAAACATGCTCCTGTTCGCACTTTTTCAGTTACACTGCGACCCTATTCACCTTGGTATGATGATAGTCTTAGGTTATTGAAAAGACAGAAACGCAAAGCAGAACGGAGATACGTTTCATCGAGATTAGAAATCCACCGCCAGATGTACGAAGAGAAGTGTAGAGCTTACAGCACTGCACTGAATGTAGCTAAGCGGAACTTCTACAAGGATCAAATATCTGGTTCCAATCAGACGCAGTTATTTCGTTTAATTGATGGCCTTTTCAGGGTGAAGCCGGTTCCGTTGCTACCATCATATGAATCACCTACAGCTCTTGCAGAAGATTTCATCTTATTTTTCACTACCAAGATTCAGCATTTAAAGGACAACCTACGATCATCGCCCCTGTTAACGATGGAGATGTCAGTGACGCCAGCTCAACCACAATGTGTGGCGTCATTCCCTGAGTTCTCTGCTGTATCAGTGAGTTATATACGTGATATTTTACAACAATCCAAGCCTAAATCGTGCATATTAGATCCTGTGCCGACAAGTGTACTAAAACAATCCATTGATGTTATTGCCCCGGCCATCACTTCCATTGTCAACGCATCTTTGTCATCTGGTGTTTTCCCTACCTCTCTCAAGGGTGGAGTGATCAACCCTTCCATTAAGAAGCAGAGTCTTGACCGCGAAGTATATCCAAACTACCGACCGATTACAAACGTTGCCTTCCTATCAAAAACACTTGAACGTGTCGCTGCTAACCAGACGATGAACTATCTTATCCCCAACGGCTTACTGGCTAAATTACAATCTGCTTACCGCCCCTTCCACAGCACAGAGACTGCTCTTCTTCGCGTCTTTAATGACATTCTGACCGCTATTGACTGCCAACAGGGAGTAGTACTTGTTCTCCTTGACCTGTCGGCTGCGTTTGACACTATAGAACACTCGGCTCTGTTGTCGCGTATGCAACATCGTTATGGAATTAATGAGATAGCACTCCAGTGGTTCAAATCATATCTAACTGGCAGAACTCAACAAGTCCTTATAGATGGTGTTCTATCCTCCAGCCAACCACTGCGTTATGGCGTTCCTTAGGGTTCTGTACTCGGCCCGTTGTTGTTCTCTTTGTTTTTCGCGCCTATCGAAGATGCTGTTCGTGCACATGGTCTTGGTGCGATGATGTATGCTGATGACACGCAGTTATATATGTCCATCTGCCCGTCTGAAGATCGGTCTTCAGTTCTATCAAGGCTTGAAGTCTGTGTCAAGGATATCCTCATCTGGTGTACGTCAAATGGCCTCGCTTGTAACCCCGATAAAACGGAAATTGTACATATCTCATCTCGATTCACGTCAACCAACATAATTCCTGAAATCGACGTTGATGGACATTTCATCAAACCAGCCCAGGCAGCACGCGACCTCGGAGTAATCATAGATTCGAGTTTATCTATGACAAATCATGTCAACAGCATCTGCAAATCAGCTTACCATTCTATAAGGAACATTGGCAGAATACGGAAATACCTTGACCGCAATAACTGTGAACAGCTCATTCATGCTTTCATAACTTCAAAACTAGATGCCTGTAATAGTCTTCTGTCTGGACTCCAAGAAAAAAAAATAGCCAAACTACAGCGTGTTCAGAACTCTGCCGCAAGACTAATCGTTGGTGCTAAGAAGAGGGACGCCATTACACCCATTCTTAAGGAACTTCACTGGCTACCTGTTGCTTCTAGAATAGACTTTAAAATTTTTACAATCACACATAAAGCTCTCCACAACCAGGCTCCTGAATATATCACTGAACTCTTAACACCGTATACGCCATCTCGATCCCTTAGATCTGCTAACAAGAACCTTCTCGTCTTTCCTAAATCACGAACAAAAACTTATGGGGACAGATCTTTTTCAAACTTTGCAGCTAAATTATGGAACTCCCTCCCCCTACACATTAGAAACACCGACTGTCTCAGCAAATTTAAATCGTCTTTAAAGACGTACTTATTTTGTAAGCACTACAACAATTGATTAGTTTTTAACCATTAGAAATATTATCATAAGTATTAGTATTAAGATATATATATATATGTGTGTATGTGTGTATATGTATATATTTGCATCAGTTATATATGTGTAAGATAGAGTTTTAGCAAAATTATTGAGTAGAATAGAGTAGGATGTTTGTAAAGCATTGAGATTTTTATAATGCTATATTAAATTATTATTATTATTATTATTATTATTATTATTATTATTATTATTATTATTATTATTATTATTATTATTATTATTATTATTATTATTATTATTATTATTATTATTATTATTATTATTATTATCTCTCCTGAGTATTATGGGCCCATTTTACCAACTCGTTTCCCTTTCACCACCCATACAAGACGAGAGAAGAAGACATTCTTTTATGGGTGCTGAAAGGGAAACGAGTCAGTAAAATGGGCCCATAATACTTAGGAGAGAAAGAGACAAGAATAAAGTGAGTCCACTTTGAAGTCTATTTTCTTAAATTTCCCATTTTTTCGTAATTATACAAATTCTCTTGCGTACTATCATACAAACCGAGTGCTTGGGTTACCTGTGGTAAAACGCCGCCATTTCAAACGAAAAGGCTGGTTTAACCGCGCGGTACTGGAACTAGTTTTTCAGCTCTGACCGTCAAGCGTGAAGGGGTAGAATGCAAAAACATAGACTCATGCTGCCGTCTCTCCTTTCTCCTTTCCCCCGGGAATCCCGAATCTCCGGAGAGCCGGCAGGCTAACATTGAACTTGCCTACTGCTCAAAGTTTTGTGATCACTTGTGATGCACTTTGGCGGGATTCTCAGAAAGCGGCGGTACATTTGCCGATTAGTTCTCTTGTTGATTGTTATTATTTCGTTCTCAGATCTGTTACTATGGTTGTCGTATCAAGATGGTCGAGCGATAAAATGGGATTTTAGCTCACAACATAAACTGACATTTCAGGAGATCGGCCTAAACAAGTGTCCGGCATGTTTTGGCATCAACTTATCAATTTGTCACAAGCTACTTGGAGGGGGAGTAACTGTGAAGTCCAATACACCATGGTCTGAAGAGAGGATTAAAGGCGTCTCATACGGCTTGTGGGGTGCTGTCAAACAGAGAGTTGTTTTGAAAACTCTCGGAACTTCATCTGAGCTTACTGCCTTTGACAATGAAATTTGCCGAGGTGTGGGAAAAGACTCTAACTGTAAAATAAGCCAGGAAGCGTGGGACTCGGATGTTCTTGTGCCAAAACCGCCGCTACAAGAGTATGTATGACAGCATTAATATATAGATTTAGGCACTGCCTAAAAGCGGAGCCAGCATAAACACCTTTTGTGTTGACTGATCAAAGGTATTATTGGGGGATCTAGGATCCTGCTCTCTACTGAGATTTATTTATTGTACCAACCAAATGGGTCCAGGCCTTATTCAATAATTTAAATTATGCAGTACATCAAAGTTAACAAACACAATTCCTGGTGTGGATTTGGCTGTCAAAGTTGTCAAGAGTCTAATGGTAAATTCTTATGTCCCATCATAGAAGTTCCATTATGAATATCTTTTTTTAATCACAACAATACTCCCACAAGCTTTGCCCTTGTGCAGAAAATGTCATGGATGTAACAGCATTCCAAAGATTCAAAATAATATATATAGACTGTTTAGATGCCATACTGTGATTTTTATGTATTGATTTAGTGGCGATTCTCTCCTTCATTGGACCGAATATTCAGAAAAATGTCTGGAAATTAAAATCCAAAAATATATCTCCTTTCATGCATTACATATTGGTGCACCCACCATTTACCATATAGTGGCCTTGTCGTTGGTGGCCTACTCCCAAATGAATGCAATGAAGAAAAAACAGATTGAAAATGCTAACTTCTAAATTCAAACCAAACCCTTTCATTGATCTATGTTTGGGGTAGAGAGGAATCAAAGAATATCAATTGACTAAAAAATAATCGATGGGAGAGGAGATATAAAGTGAATTGACTCAACTTGAAAGGTTTGGTGAAAAAAATATAACAGTAATGAAAATAATTTGATTGAGCATTTCTTGACATTTCCCCTTCCCCATTATCTTAACCCTTTCACCACCACAGGCCTCTAAAGAGGCCATGTCTTTGCTATCCAAGCTATGTGAACAGAATTCTATTATTGAAAAAGAACAAGGTTGTTGCTAGTGTTATAAAGTTTAAGTATCTTGCCCTAAAAAACCCTTCCCCTCAATAAAAGTTCCATTAATGTACATTTGTAAAGCTACATTCTGACAAGCTTTGTTCTTGCGAAGAACAATGGATGAAACAGGATTTTAAAGATGGAATATAGTGTCAGACACAATTTTAGATAAGATGCAATGCTGAAGATTTAATGTACCATTTTAAGTGGTGATTTTCCATCCCCATGGGAATTAATATCTACAAATCCAGTAATGCATTTTATTTTGGTGTTTTAAGAAACCCTGGATCTAACTATTCCAATGAAATAAATCTAAACATCTAAAATAAATGTAATGGACAAGAGACTTGGAAAGAAAATCCTAAAAAGAAAATATAAGTGAAAGTAATAAATGAAAATTTCTAATTTAAAATCAAATCTGTTCATTAATTTATTTTTGTTGTAGAGGGGAAATAGCAAAGAGCATCGATTGCATAAAAATAGTCAACAGGGAGAAGAAAAAGGAAGGAATATGACTCTTCCTTAAATGTTTGAAAAGAAAATATAATAACAATAATGTGATAATTATATTCAGTACTTTTCTAAAATATCCCCTTTCCCATTATCTTTAGGTTGATAGAAAACTGTTTTCTTTACAGATTTATTAAAAAGCAAAAGTTTGTTTTTAGTTTAATATTATACAAGTATCTTGTTCTAAAAAAAACTATGAGTGTGTACTGTTGAATCACATAGTAATAAACTAGTCATTTGCGCCCCCTCCCTTATGGTCCCACAGAAGTGTGGGGTTTTAGACCACTTTTTAACCAGAATATGTCAATAGGAGTGGTGGTATTGACTGTTTTTTACTCTTAACTTGGAAACAGGCTTTTATTAAAGTTTAATCCCCCACCCTTCCCTGGGACCATGGGTGTGGGGGTATCAAATGACTAGTGAATAAGAACATCCTACTGTTCTCTTCAAGACATGATTTTTAATTCTCATGTCTTCCAGTCTTTAGCATTCATCTTGGCCCTCAGGTAGTTCCTGGTTCATAAAAGAGTGAAAACAATTATTTATTATTTCTTTCAAAACAATCTTTTTATCAAGAAATTTATAATCTAACTAATTTTCCACAACTATTTAAAAAAAAAAAATAAACACATGAAGATGCAGACAATAACAACAATACATGTTGAAAATAGGTTTTTTTTTATCCTCGGTAAGGAAAATTTCTCTTGTAAGTTGAAAAAGCTGCGGTATCTTCTAAGGATATGTATCTTCTTAGGACTAAGAGCACAGGATATAAAGACAAGAACGGTCTTCTTTAGCAGTATTTAACAAATGCAACACGATATTGGTTAGCCCTTATGAAATATCTCAACACAACCAATCTGCCCTGAAGAAGTCTTATTAAAGACGAATTCCAGTTTTTGTTGTATTGTATTTTATTCAACACAATCAAGAGTATAGATAAAATGAAGAATGTCAAAACAAAACTTGTTATGCTCAAATAATTTGATTTCTAAGTAAAGTACTCGCATTCTCAAAGCATACAAAAAGGACAACAAAAAGCCTAATAACTGTCATATCCTCAATAGACAATACAAATAGTCGTCCGAAACTCACCTTGCATTGTTTTTTTTGTTCGCTTTCTTGTGGTTCTGTTCGCTTTTTAATGTGAACTGTTACTTGCTTAAATTTACTAGCTAAAACCAGATAAATCTTGGCGTGAATGAATGTTAGTAGATCTCCTCTAGTTGACTTTATCCTTAAGTCACAAAATTTGAGGCAAAATAAATAATCATCGCATAATCGACAAGAACTTTTTCCCTTGCTCCGTGCTTGTATTTAGTCGCCATTTCGGGGCCGAGTGGGGCCTGGGAGTCGCGCGGCTGGCTGGCGAGTGACACCACAGGGTACCCGCGCAATGACCACAAAACCAAGTCGCATAGTTATACCATATTTCTATGCCTATGGGGCTACGCGCACCCTGCTTTGTACGCGCCTGCACACTACTCCCGTGTTTGAAAAACAGAGGCTCTGTTTTTAAATTTGTGTTAGATAAGGGCATTAATATTCCCAGTCTCCCATTGCACTCCACTAACCTGTATTTGATGTTGTATAACAATTGCTGGGAATGATAACCATGGTGCCATCTTGATATTGTGATAGTGCTAGCATTCTCAATACATTTTTGTAAACTGCTATGAAAGGTCCCAGTCCGTATAGATAGACTGATGGATAAGGTCGCCTGTGAAGCACTTTAAAGATTCTTTTGAATAAGCACTTATACAAAAAACAACATATTTATACTATACACTTGTAACCATCTCTTTTTTTTTCCACAGTGCTGTAAGAAAATACTTTGATTGCCCATCAACCCGCTTCCTAGAAAAAATAGAATCTGTTTATGGCCAGGAGACACCTGGACAACTATCATTGGTTGAAACAATACATCTCATTACTGGACTTCATTTAAACCCAGAGTTGCTCTTACTTCAGGTAAGATATCAGGGAGTAAATGATCAACCATTGACAATATCAATACTTTGACTGCATACAGCTTAGAAAAAATTAATTGCATACTTGCTTATACCTGCCTATGTTGTCAGAGTCAGCAGTGAGTATTAGCCTGCTAGGAGTACTAAAGAAGTCACAATTTTGTGCAATAGCTGTCAGTTCCCTGCATTCCAGACTGATTTTCCCTATGGCTTTTTAGGGAATTATTATTTCTTGACTATTATTTTAAAATTTCAAAAGTCACATAACTGCTAAATACTTCAAAAAATTATCTGCCTCCTTTAATGCAAAATCATATTTGAGAAAAAAAAATTCTGTCATGTCAGAGAAAGAACAAAAATTGAGATTTTAAATGCCTTCTCTGCTCTAAATCCTGACAAAAACACTTTGCTTCACCGCATACATGCATACCATAAACTTCTTAATAGGGTTTTCAATTGAACTTATGGCTTCATTCATACTTTATATATCTTTTAGAATTCAAATGATATTTTGCAGATATTCAGGCAAGAAGAAGGCTGGCCATTTCCACGATTTTATGGAGTTTGTGGTAGAATCATGGTTGTTGAGGACTCTGGACCCCCTATATCAAGTTTTCTGGAGGAATCATGGGATGTCCGTGCACAAATTGCGGTGAATCTGATCACACTTGCTCATCAACTTTCATCTGCCCTTGATGATTGGGCCTTGTATATAGCTGATCCAGCACCAGGAAACTTTGGTGTGTCAGACTCAGGAAAAGTCACCCTTCTTGACTTGGAACATCTTGTTGTAGTGGATTTGAGTGAGGTACAGATGGAAGGTAAATCCCCAGTGATCATTTATCCTATTTTGATGGAAGAACATCTGAGACCCAAAAGGCAACTCCTATGAAAGGTTTTATTGGCACTCCTTTATAATGCACTGCCAATAGGAGTGTGTTTTTCTTTCTTTCGGAAAGTGAAGTAGAAATTGTTATATTGAGAGTATTGTTATATAGAGTATCGAGATTCCGCCTTTATCAATTTCAAATACATCAAACCTCCTTTTGCCAAGCCTACATAGCCTTATTTTATCCCTGTAATCACAGGACACAGAGCAGCCCAAAATGCTGGGTGGCTGGGGGCTGAACTTCTAAGAACTCAAAGAGAACACCATTGAGTGTACTAAAAGTTAGCCAAAAGTGCCCCCTCCATTCCCATGGCCTTGAGAGGTCTTGTATATTTGTAATTGTATTGTATTTTTAATGTTCAGGTGTTTTACTTAATGACTCATCCCCTTATTATCACTTTATAGAAGCTAATGACAAACCCAAACCTAGTGACTGCAGCCAGCCAGATTGCCTGTCATTCAGCCCAAGTGACATGTGCTCAGGTGGAAGTCGGGATCATAACTACTATGCGATATGCCAAGGAGTCTTGGCAGGGTCATCAAGGAGACAAGGTCTTCTTCACAACCCACCTGTTGCCTTGAAAGCTTCACTAAATCAGCTACTGCAGGATTGTACAGCGCAAGATATGAGGAACACTAGGGAAGAAACTGCCCAAAAACTGAGTGAACTATTACAAGGATACTTATAATCAGTTTTGTGTCTTATGTCTTGATATTTTATACATACTCATTTTAAAAGTTTGTTGTAAGTATACTTTTGTATTACTTCATTTTTAAAGAAAAATTAAAATCTACATAATATATATTTTTAAATTCAATCACCATAATTATTAAAAATAAATTATCAAGTATTACTTGTTCTCTTTGAGAGAAATTTATATACATTGTCTTTTTTATATGATTTCACTGTTTCTATTACACATATGAATTTATAGATTAGGGTCTTGTCAATCATAGCCAATAAGACCAGGCAAGCTTTTTTTAGTTAAGATAACAGTTGCTTTGGTAGTACTGTTGTATGTTCATATGCAGGCCCTTAACCAGGATTTTTCTTGGGGGGGTGCGAAATCCGAAAAAGTGGACCTAATTTTTCAGGGGGGGAGGGGGTAATTCTCTGATAAAAATCTAACCACCTTCGAAAGAACAAAAGATGATTTTTTTATGCCATTTCATTATCTCCAATTGACGTTTATTGTCGGATTTGGCTATATACCAGAGTGATCTAGCTTATACTTTATAGTTTTGTCTACAATTAGCACATCTAATGAGAACCAAAAGTGGTCCTTCGGCCGTTGTGGGGGGGGTGTGTTCGCACCCCCCTGGGTACGGGCCTGATATGGGAGCCGATATGAGCCACTTTGGGCCTTGTGGTGAAATAAACACAACATGGAGTGTGATTTTTGGGGGGTTTCCGCAATGCTAAACCAATTCAATTATTGAGCTGTGTAGGAAATGGACTAATACAAGCCTTGCTGCAAGTCCAGGAGCCATATTAAAATGTTGTTATTCATCTTTTTTTTGTGACTTGTTCTTGTATTTCTGCTAATATTATGCCATTAAAAGGAATATTTTTCGATTTGTTAGGGATGCTCATGATAAAAATTCTAACAAAAGACCATAGACAATGTTATTGGTATTTTTCCCCGATCTGGGTGCCCTGTGGTGCAAGTTCAGAATTCAGCCGAAATAAAAGCTGAAACAGCAAAAAACCTTATGTAGGAGGTTTTAGATATAGGTTTGGCATTAGAGTGGTTTTCAAAATCCCGAATTGCTAAAGTCAGGAGAACATGACGTTACTTGACCCAAGTTTGGTTGATGTGCAGCAAATCGCTGGCGAGATATTCGTAGTATTCCCACGGTCATGTGGTTTCCTTTGTAGCCGCCCGAGGTCGGAGTCACGCAAAAACGCTCCCCGCCCCAAGGAGACTAACGGTCATGCTTAGTAATAAAACGAGAATCTGAGTATTCGATATTTTAACGTGTCACGTGAGCCGTAGAAATTGAATGAAATATAGAAAGAAGGAAAAAAACTGTAAAATTACCCGACCTGCATTTTGTACTCGACCTGCAACCTGCATCTGACCTGCATTTTGTACCCTCCGCTAGAGATCCGGCTAGCAGGCTTACGTGCTCGGTCGTGCTCGGCAGTTCCGAGTCATTCGGGCAGTGAAGCGGTGAGGCACCGAAGTTTACAGAGCACTGAAGTTTACAGAGAGAATGTCGTTAGATCCTTGGCTTGTAAAATGGGCAAATAAAGTCCGAAAAAAACATTCTAGTAATCGAGGAGAGTCGTTCTACGGCTCTAAGTTCAAACGTCGTATTATCCATGAGCCGTATTCAATGCAAATGAATCGAGTCGATTGTTTCATCTTCATTTGCACGCATTTGCATTGTATACGGCTCATGGATAATACGACGTTTGAACTAAGCCTACAAGCAACTTATTTTTTAAGGGAGCGGTCATTTATTACTGGGTAGGGGCGGCAAATATGTAGGGGGGGCTACGTTTTTTTGGGCGCCGATCTAGGGGGGTCACATATTTTTGGGCTGTTATTTCCCATAGATTTATAGATTTCCCATACACTGTTAGTTTCAGAGAGTAGTTTTAACTCGAAAAAGGGAGTAAAAAACCGAGGTACAAAATGACTCCCTTTTTTACTCCCTTTTTTCTACTCTCTCAAGGGAGTAGATTTTACCCCTGTAGGGGAGTAACTAAAGGGAGTGATTTACTAGGTTGCTTGCTATTACTCCATTAAAGGAGTACAATTTACCCTCAAAATGGAGTTATTTTTTACTCCTTTTTTTTCCTACTCTCTCAGGGGAGTAAATTTTACCCACTTTAGGGGGTAGCTAAGTGGAGTAATTTACTAGGTTGCTTGTTGTTACTCCATTAAAAGAGTACAATTCACCCTCAAAATGGGAGTCAATTTTTACTCCCTATTTTATTTCCCCCTACTAATTGGGTAACTAAAGGGATGATTTCAACCCCCTCCCCCTGTTTTTACAAAATGGCCGTTTAAACTCCACCTACTTCAGGGGTTAATACTGGAGAAATTAGAGTAATTTAGAAACACCAAGGAAAAGACGTTATTATGAATTTGACAAATCATTTAATTAAACAATTCAGTTTAAAAAATAACAAAAATATAAGTTGAAAAAATGTTTGAAAAATAATAGTCATTTGACATAAGGTATCCAGGACAAAATTACTAACAAGTGTTCCAACATAACAAAGCTGAAACAAACATACACGATATTATTTTTCTATAACAACTTTAACAGCTTTTGAACATTACCCTTTTTGGCGTCATTACGGTTTTCCAAAAGAACTGCCACCTCCTCCATCTTTGTATATTCAGATAAGAAGCTAGAAGCCTAATGCCTCTATATGCACCATTTAAATTTGAACCTGGTAGGCTAGCTTGAAAAGATAACTAGGTTCTTCATATGCAAGGTTTACTGTGATCAGAATATACGGACAAAAACCAACTACAGTAACATTAGAAATTCAAAATAAATATCTGGACAAATTTTAGGTGCAAGACTGATTACTAGGTTTTTACTAAGCTAAGTTATTCAATTTTGTGCTTCAAGTAACAGTTTATAAAGCATAGGCGCTTTAGATGTAAGTACAGTGATTAGTGAATAACTTAAGTTTACGAAGTTTTAATCGTTTCTTGCGATTTACGCATTGATACATTCCTTATACCTCCAACTTCTTTCTCTTCTGGCTTTGCAACTCGAGCACATTTTACTATCTCTATCATAATGTCCTGCGAAGATAATAAGAGAAACACATAAGAAGGTAGTATTGCTTTGGAAGATAACAAAGAATCACAAAACATATCAGTCTAGTTCGAGAAATCCGCTCACGAACGATGATTTGATGCTGAAGTTGGTCGCAAAAATCCCATTTACTATTGAACCTATCACATTATAAAGCCCATTACACACTATAGAGATATAGATTTCCCACAGTGATTTGCCGATGATTGATCATGATTGATCGATGACATTGATCGCAAGTGAAACGTTAGAGGGAAATACCTCTGGGTTTCCGAGGATGTTTTTTATCCAGCTAGGTGAGGTCCCCTGTAAACGGAACACGTAGCCGTTCGAAATTTTAAGCGGCCGAAAATTCGACCCGTGTACACAAAGCCTAGAACGCCCGGAGAGCTGCGCGATCCATAGCGCGCGCGGTAACAAACCATTTTCAACGGCTCACGACGATTCGTTATATCAAATGTACATGTGAATCACACCAGAAAACACAAAACAGATAATGTAAGTAATTGTGCACGATTGTGTTGTGCGTACACAAGAAAGCCGCGCCATGACTTTACAAAAGTGCACGATTCATTTTACGTCACTTCTGTTAGGTGACATCACAATGGGAAAGAAATCAACAAGTTGTACTTATATCAACTTTTCGTTGAGCTGGTTCTGCAAATTTTCTGCGGAGCTTTATCCAGAATATTCGTTTTTCTACTTGCGATTTCTCAACATTAAAACGTTTACGAAATGTCTTCAAACGCGAACCAATCTGTCAGGTAAGTAAAGCATATTTTACTTTTAATTTGATTTCACTCTATTTCTTCAATGCACTAGACAACGTAAAAATGACATTCCGATGTTCCCTTTTTTGTCAGTGTGACTGATCACAAGAGATTCAAAAAGCTTTGGATCAAAAAGCCTTCTGACCAAGAGGATGAGCCAGATCAACAGGTATATTTATACAGATTTTTTTTTGCAACTTGTCAACCCCTTTTTTCCGAATCTGAGAAACATTAGTATTATCTTTTATGTATTTAAGAGTATGTGATTTTTCTGTAGTGCGCTTTACGGCGACTACTTTATTTTAAAGAAATGTGACTAATTGCATTGCGTCTTTTTTCGGTAGTTTGTTTTCTCAAAAAAATTTTTCCTTTGGCGGGGAATCATCTTTGTTTCCAAATATTTGTTTTCATCGTTTCGACTAGTTTCTAGTGGCAACCACCAGCGCGCGCCTTCTATGCGTTACTACGTGTTCGATCATCAAGTTTATCATGAGCTCTGCGCGCAGATAACAGTTCCCTACTGCAAGCCCTGTTTATGGGTGCTGATAAATGAATAGTGTTCAAAAGTAATCGAAAGCTACTTATTTGAATCCTTAACCAGAAATGAACGTTTTGATCGGCTCGCTTAGGAAAATCTGATAGCTTTTTGATTTTGCTTGATATAACGTAAAATATTTGCCAATATTAGCCATATTGTTTCATATCATTGACCTAGGCACCAGTTACTACGGACAGTAATAGCCATATCGTTGCATATCTTAGGCCCAAGCACCAGTTATCCCGGACAGCTGCTTGTATGGCAGTGATATTTACCTCCCTGACGACCGACCTCTGCCTGATCTCCTCAACGCAATTCCAGGTACTACAACACCTTAAAGAGCTTTAGTGAGCCGCACGTTTGATATTATTTTCATTCAATATAAGAAACAAAATTATGTGACAAAAATACGTATATAAAGTTGTATACTTCAATTACCAAACTCACTAAAAGTCTCGCAATAACTTCTCCACATTAGTCAGTTTGAAATGGCTGCTTTCTCTCTCAGTGTTTTGTTAGGATTAAAAATTGTTGGAAACACTCATTTTTGAAGAAATCAACTACAATGTCATGCTTGTTTTCTATCAAAATCAGCTGGGCAGCTTCGCCATTTTCAGGTGGCTTTTATTAACCCCCTTTTAATTTTTCTAACCTATATTCTGTGGTCGTCTTTGTGATCTTCAGAGGATGACTTGCCTGTGTGTCGGCCTTTCTCTGAGTGCAATGAGGACATCCCAGAAGGTATGTGAGTATGTGATTATTATTATAACCCTTGGTATAATTTAATCTGTACGTCATTGATACAGACCCTGTGAGACTCGACTCGTACAAAATTCGCTAGCCTGTCTATGACTTGCTGCAGTTATCATAAGACTCGACTCGTACAAAATTCGCTAGCCTGTCTATGTCTTGCTGCAGTTTTCATAAGACTTGGCTCGTACAAAATTCGCTAGCCTATGTATGTCTTGCTGTAGTTTTAATATTCTGCGAACTCTTGTCAATAATTTTCAATTGCAGCCACACAATTGTATTGTTCTCTTTCTAATTCAGTCATGTAATTCATCCAAACCTGGTAGTACAGTCTACTGTTCGCTTGTCTATATAAGTCAAATGTATATTTAGTCTTTATGTGATTTATGCAGCCTCGGTGGTACTCGACGCCATTATACGTGCACAAAACACTCGGCCTCAAGTGGTTCATAAAAAATGGACCCCGGATGAAGTCAAAATCTTTGAGACCAAGTAAGTAGTATAAAGGGAAGCGTTTCATAAGTTTCGGCTAGAGTTCTAAATATTCTCATTTTTTCAGGTACAACACTTTGGTCAGCTATCGGGAGAAAAAGTTCGCCTTGATTGCCAGAGGTCTTCCGAACAAGGTTAGAATAAACAGAATGAACAACTCAGTATTGTCAGTCTATCCCGATATAACAAAATGGCAAGCCTGAACAAAGCTAACCTTTAGTTGGATGGATAGTCCCTTGGGCCCCTGGGCCAAAACATGTGCTTGTTAAATTGACGTGTTCGATTGGTGAAGGTCTTATTCATAGAATTAGACACAAGAATTTGAAATCGGGACTTTTTTAGAAATTGTCTGCTTGATGGATGTCCATTAAGTTGAGGTTCTACCGTACCAACAGTGATAAAAAGCGTTTTCTTTTACAGAGTATTGGTGACTGCGTCGAGTTTTATTACCTCTACAAGAACGTCTTGCAATTCAAACATGCCGAGGTAGGCGGTGTCTAAAATGTAATGCATTGGCGAATCAGAATTATTTGTGAAACTCTGCTCTGCAACAAAAAAAAATCGACCAAAGCTTAAAACGCTAATTACCGTTTTTATTTCCCTAACTGATTTTAGAGAGAACGCAAACGTAAGGAAAAGGAGAGGCGTGAAGCGATCGCGCGATCGTATGAGCCTTGCACCAGCCGCCTGCGATCGGGGCGACCATGCTCGTCTCGTGCAGTTACCTTTAAAGACCCGCGGGGTGTGGGCGTAGCTAAGGTAACCATATATCTGACATGTGTTCCACATCTAAAGGCCTGTTTTGACTTGGGGAGGGGACGGAGAAGACAGCGGAGACGTAAGATAATAACTTCGCGAGTGAACATCGGCGCGAAGGAGACGCAAGTTGAGAAGAAAGCGAAGACGAAGGAACGGGATGGTTCCTTTCTTGCTTCCCCTATTGAGTTCCTCTGACGCTGTTTATTGCACATGCGTAGTGAAAGCCCGGCGTTATTCTTCCATGGTCGAATATACCATCGATTCTCTATTATTCACAATGTGTTTATGACTTTTCCAACAGGCGTCCTCAACAGTAACAAATGGAGCTGAGAAAACCCCACGCGACGCACCTAGCATTCCGTCGACTCCGAGTAAAGAGATACCGGCAGTGTCACCCCAAGATGTGCTACCTGTCAGGCCAGTGAGCCCTATAATAGATGTGGAGGAATTGACAAGTGAATCGCCACTTGTGTTGCTACAAGGCGTCAGCATGCAAGCCTGCGAAGCGCGAGCTACTGGCAGGAAGAGAAAGCTTGCCACGAGTGTGGATGACACAAATGCACATCAGCCAAAGAAGGCAAAAGGTATTGCTGACCAAACACCATCGAAACAGCACGTGGACGTTAAGCAGCGCCTCGTTGGGCAGAAAAGAAAGCGCGTGGACGACGACTGTAAAGCTGCTGCGACGAAGATTAAAGTCATCAGTCAGGATAGTGGGTCAACCACCTTGAGACGCCTTCAACGTAAACGAGAGATTTACCAGGCTGAGGTGTGCACAGCGAGCGTGCTGAAGACGCGAGGAGGACGATGCGTAAAGGTCCCACGGAAATTGAGCATTTGATTCCCTGGACAGCGGTCTGCTCAGCCAACGGGCTCTCTCCCAGGCTCACGCCAAAGGCGACTGCAAGGGCAAAACGAGCCGCGCCAGACTGGAGCCAGAAAAGTAAAGAGATAATTATATGCTACGGTTACAGGGAAAGATACCCGAAGGGCATGGAGAGCAAATAATGGACATTAGTATCAATGAACTCTTGAGAATTAGAAATATTTGTAGTTGATGAATTCTACTTGGAAACGTTCGTGTTGTAAATTCGAGAACAAAAGGCATGCCCTCTCCCCAACACATGGAATCCCATCCCTGGGATCCACATGATAGAAGAGGTGGAATAGGCACCTTTTGGCAATTACATAATCAATATAGAATAACAAAAGAACTAGTCAAGTAGCGTACTTAGGCCTTTAGTAAATAATATCAGATATTTATATTGAATAGAAGACTATGAAATAGAATCTGCGATTTTTGTAAATAAACACCTTAAAACAATATGTTGCATCTGATCCCGATCGAGGTACAAATTAGTATTCTTACAAATAGATGTATATTTACAAAAGTCCGGAGGAGAACTTATGTTTTAACTGATGATGTTTAAATTACGTTATTACTATAAAACGAGGACAGAGACAAAAAAAATATATATAACTGCCCAAGTGGGAATTGAAGCTTACGAACTCGGGGCCTTGAAGCTTACGGACATCGAGAAACTGGGGGGGGAGGGGGGGAGTCAGAACGGGCCTAGAGTGTATGATAACACCACGTTACGACATGCAGCCATAGGTTCATGTATGATAAACCAGGAGGTACAAAAAGAGCGCCTTTAAATAGGAAATAGTATACTGGTATTACGCAAAAATAATATGACTATCGTTCATAATAACGACAAATGTCGTTGACACGTCTTACATTCCTGTAATGGGTGACATTCCCCGCCAGGCAGAGAAACACTGATATCTGATAGTTACTTAAATATGATTGTTATAATTCTATATCGCGATAGAAACTCGTGGTCTCCACCTTTTTTTCATAAGCAAGTTAAAGAGTCTCTTTCAAGCACCGTTTTGTTATCCTAGTAAAATACCACTTGGGAGAAAGCATTCAGTTCCATTGACGATTTGGGAAAGCGATTGGCGTGATATTTTCTATTGAATTTAATAAACGATGTCAGAACTTTGTTATTTTGACGGTTATCGGAAGATTCCACCTTCCAACATGGAATAAAAACAATAACAAAGGTGTGACTGATCATGGCTCTTTAAATGCGTGTTCCGCATTGCAGCCATCATAGCGTCAAGCCAAGCAAGATTACTTTAAATGCAAAAGTCACAGTATGAAGAACCGGGCGAGTAGTGTATTCTAGAAACTGATGTCAAGCTTCATCATGTTTGTTTGGATCATGCTACGCGCTTCTTCGTCTTTGGCTTCTTCCGCTAACTTAAGTGCCTTGATTAGAGCTCGCTTGGCCTTCTTAATTTTGCCTGGAAGAAAACAGACAAATAATTAAACATTAGGGACGTCCGTATCCATGTCGGTGTTTTTGAAAAACGGCTGAAATTAATTCTCAATCCAAATCCATTTTTTACGTAGCTGTTATTTTATTTCGTTTTTGTTGGCGATGCGCAACAAAAATTTAATGTCTTTTTTTTTCATTTTTTTTATTATCCATTTTTTATCCATACGGCAATTTTTAAGAAAAGCGTTTTATTTTGCCCCCCTCCCCCTCCCCCTCCCCTATTGTATCTGTCTGTCAGCCATTCGTTGTCATCAGCAACATACCAAACATGAAAAAGCATCAATTTCCAGCACTTGATTTGAGAAACCTATTGCAATATTTTAGAGTCTTTAAATAGGGTTGTTTTGAGATTCATTCCCCTAATTCTGTCCTCCAATTAATTGAAAGCAATAACAATAGTGCGACTGCCTTGGTCTCTTTAAGACTCTCACCTCTTTCCATCAAGATGTTGCCGTAGTTTGACATGAACACGGCAAGGAACGAGTGTTCAGTTTTCTCGGCTAACGCGATGGTCTTCCTCGCTACACCCTCAGCTAGTTCGTATTTCCCACACTCTGCGTACGCTTTCGCAAGGTTATTCATAACTACGAGGGTCTGGGAATTAGAATTGGCATCAAGTTAGAAAATGTCATAGTAAAAGTCTGCTAATGTTCAACAATAAATCGCAAGAAGACTGACGAAAAGTTGTCAAAGCTTTGTGGAGTAGAAATAACCTGTGGAACCTTAGAAGACAACTGCAGGTTCGAATCCTAGACCAGCGGTTTTCTAGCACCTTTATATCATCTGTGTAAAGTATTGTAGTTTTCACTTTTCTATATTATCCCATTGTATGATTCTATCAGTGGTAATACCTGGTCATCTGATGGTCCCAGCACTTCCTCTGCTATTTCCAGGGCGTGTTCGAATACCTCTGTTGCCTGTTCGGCATGTCCATGGGTTAGTAGAAATGTGCCAAGCCCATCCAGACACACCCCAAGTAACGCTTTACTGAGAAAAATGATTAATAACGATGATTATTTTACGGTCAAACACAATGCGCGAATCCTTACTCACAATAAAACGGTTTTTATCAGATTTTATTAGCAGCAATAAGAGACGCATGATAGAACTTTATATGAGGATTTAGTTCCAAATGTGACGGCTTTCCATATCTCAAGCAGGTCTGTACTGTACTATCGCTAGGATAGGTGGCTGTCACCCCCTCCCCCCCTTAAAAAGTGGTATTTGGTTATCAAAGAATCATCAAATGATAGACTAAAAGGCAGCCTACGTAACACTGTCCCCCCTTCCAATAATCTTGGCACTGCATCTAGTAAGGCTAACTTATCATACTGACAGAGCAGTTATCATATGTGAAGTACCATACAAAGCGAATTCAGAGATCTATGAATAAGATCGTTTTGTCTTCTAAAATGTGGGCATGTGTGGTTCACCTGTTGTCAGATGCTTCATCTGCACCAGTGACTTTTTCTTCTGCTTTCCCGGCACACCACTTATAACCTTCCAGAGCAAGCTCCAACCTTGACATGATACAACACACATAAAAAATACTGATTTTAAAGATCTAACCTTGCCAGACAGAACACAACAAACATAAAAAACTACTGAACCTAAAGCTCTGACCTTGCCACACAGAACATAACACACTTAGTTCATTTCTAATTGATGCTCACGATGAAAAACGTTAAATAGTGAAAGAGAAATCTTACTTGTTTTGTTGCTCACAGGCCTGAGACATCTTCAAGGAAACTTCAATTACAGCATCATCATCCTGTAGATATAATAATCCAAGCATGTGTTGGGAAACGTTTTTGATGATGTTATTAATATAACATTATCATTAATGTCTTGCATTCAAATACTTCAAACACTGTGAGGGTCAAGAAGGTGTTTTTTATCAAAAGAGGTTTAAAGAGGTTTCTAAACCTCCCTGTTCTGATAGTAAAGAGAAACAAACTTCTTTTTGGTTTGATGGCTGGTATTTTAGCTGCCTGTAGCAAAAATAATTACTTACAGTGTCCATGCCAGAGGAGAGGTACTCCTGTATTGTCAACCGGTACAAATGCTCTGCCTGAAAAGAATTTAAACAAATGCATGTTATTCTTTTGTATCACGTACTATAAAACAATAAAGGATGGACTCATATAGTACAGACCTCTTCCCACTTCTCAAGTTCACTAGCAAGATTTGCTGACTGAAAAGGAAATAAAATGTTGAAATCAAAAAAGCACAATGGTCTCTGATTAATATGATTACCCTTGATTTTTTTACAGATCAGGAAAGAAGGACAAGGTCATGGGTAACCTGTAAAATGCAAGGTGGGGGATACTCCATTCAACATCTAGTGATCTATTTTCAAGGATAAATAGGATGACTCTACTACTAAGAAACAGTAGTTTCTTTTCTAAATGGACCATTACTTAACATGAGGTTAAATTTGATTACACATGCTGCATTTACCTTATCTAACACAAATCTCAAGGCTTTGTGTGTCGGGGGTTGATTCTTCTTCCTTTTTTCAGCTATATCAAGATGAATCATATTCAGAATGTCTTTTAGTAGTACATATGCCTCATCTTTCTCCTCACTGTCCAGTAGTTGCTGTAAAAAAGCAATTGAAAATTAGCTTTTTCATTGTATAGATGGGGATCAGTAAAGCAGTATTTAGTCAAATCACACTCTAGTAGACTATCATCAATGCTGCGTTCTGATTGGTTGACCTTCTAGTAGACTATCATCAATGCTGCATTCTGATTGGTTGACCTACTAGTGGCCTTTCATCAATGCTGCATTCTGATTGGTTGACCTTCTAGGAGGCTAAAAGTTATAGCCTAAAGTGTCAGATTTTACGACCAGACCATACAATGTTTTTGGCTATACAAATTTGCTACACACTGCCCCATGGGCTATTGAACCTTGATCCCATTTGAGTTCAAGGAATAATTGTTAAATACAGTAGTATCTGATCACAAAAGTATATATGGTATTATTTAAATATAAGTCATTTCAGATATATACCCTACAAAATGCTTGTTTAGGCTCAGTACATTTTTTATGTTGTTTTAGGGGAGGGGGTATTTCAAACTTGACTAAGCTTTATAGAAGTGGTAGGTACAAGGCCAAATACCAATTAATGTAGGGATAAAAACTAAAACAAATGTTGTACTTCAGACAATTCATTTTCTCACAGACATCAACAACATCCACATCTTCAACACTGGGTGGAAAGTTGCAATGGCTTATTTAGTTTAAAAACACCCTTAGAGGGGATGGTCATTCAAGGGAGATGGGACCTTTTTGATGGTTGTGGTTAGAACAATCATTTACATGTACTTTACAGGAGTTCAGGCCTTAGGCCAGATATATATAAGTCAAACTCCTACCATACAGAAACTACTCCCCAGTAATTTGGATTAAGCAAAAGAACAGTTCAACATCTAAATCAAGTACATACCTTTGCTTCTGCTAGCTTTATCTTTAAAGTCGATTTCATGTCAGCAACTTGTTTCTTCTTATAAAGAACAAATGTAAATACTGCAACACCTCCACCACCTACAACAGATAATATAGATAAATTATTAATTGAAATTCTATAGAAAGGGAGTCACATTATCAAATATGACATTTAAATATCAAAATTAAACAAAGCATTTTCTGTGCATTTGTAAATTCCATAAGTGAAGTAGGTTAAAAACTACATACTCATTCGTAATAGCTTACAGACTATACTAGCCAGCCTTATTGACTATCATGTGTACATTCAAATGCGCCATGGTCAGTAGTTGCTGATACTGTAGGGTGATCATGTCATCATGTGCAGAAATCAAAATAGTCAGGTTGTAATCACTTTTTTCAAAATTAATTTTCACTTGTACACAGGATTTCTACTTATGTATTTTTTTGATAGAAAGAGCTCTCTTGACAGTAAAACATAAGCAGAAGTTTGATTTGTTTTGGACTGCCGCAGACTTGAAAACGATCCTCAACTATCAGTTGTCTGTTTTAATATGTTGAAGCCCCATGATAGATGATATGATAGATGATGATAGTCAATGATAGCTGGCTTTCAAATGATAGTTGCAACTATCACCACTGGCACAAACAATTTTGGAAGTTAAAAAAGGTGACATTTTGGGGAGGTGGGGCATTCACCTGGACCTCCCTGTATATGAATCATATTCAGTCTCCATATTTTGTATCCGAATTTTGTTTGGGCAACCAGCCACCCCCACCCATCAGCTCCATGGCCCCCATAAAGTTGTACTTTAGTTACTAAGATTCTTACTTTGTGACAATAAACTTATTTAAATAAACTTGAGTATTTCCATTCTTTCCTGACTTACCGATGATCAACAGAGCCCAGAGCTCATCCGGAATACGTGCTTTTACATTTGTAACAGCATTTTGCGAGAGCCACGCTTTTGTGATCTCAACTCGATAAAAACTTGTATTTCTCCCAACGAAGGTTTTACGAGGGCTTAGAAGAGAAAAACATTTTCGGGTACTGTTTCGAAGTGCTGGTCCTTGTATACCAACAGCTCGACTGAACAAACACCCAACGCACCGCGAACAGTTTGAAATAACCTGCCCTGTCAGAAATCTCATTTTAGATTAAAGAGAACCCTGAAAAATGACATTTTATAAATAAAAATTCACATGTCGAGCTGAGAGTTCTGTATGTAACCGCTCCTATTATTCGCCAGGTTACCAAGCTCAGCCGCGCGCGCGACGGGAGGCCGCAGTAAAAACTTGAAACGGAAAAAAAGAAAGAAATATGCGGTTGCAAACACATGCAGGAGGGGGAACCAAACAACACTGTAGAGAAAAAAATGACGAAACTGAATATATACTTTGGTATTAAGAAAGGGATGTAAGCCAAAAGATACAGGGCGAATTGGAAGACAGCCTAAGTACAGGCCTTTCTTTTCCTATAATAATGCGGCATACAAACCTTGTCCCAAGGTTGGTCTTTTCCAATTAAATAGTATGTCATGGCACTTTTTAAATAAGAAAGTAGTAGTACTTTCTAAGGCAGCGTACGAAAGTCTAAGAAACCCAGCTTAGTGATACCAAGCGCATAGCAACGCTCCCACAAAAATGTCTCACGTTTAATACTATCCGCATTTTAAATGTATGCATATAGTCTACGTATCACTGTAGTATCCTTCTCATTGCGGACGAAATATGTTTCCCTCGGCCAGCTTTCGGAGTATCTGTGTAACGCTGTCGGTTCTAGGTGCGCTATGGCTCATGTTCCTGGTATCCGCACATCTGTTTTTGGATTTCGAGCAGAGTCGAGTGTACTTATCCAGACTAACGTACTCCACGCCGCTCTTTGAATTAGTCGACAACAGAAATGGTGAGTGGGACTTTCACCGATATCATTTTGCACTGTCTTAACGACTAGAACCGCGCCATTTGAAATAAAATATTTATATAGATAAAAACCCGAAATTGCGATTTAAATGTGTAAAGGGCAGTTTTAAGATTTTCTTCCACAATGTATTTCTTCTTTTCGCCGTGAGATAATTGTTTCATATATATATCCCTAACCCTTGGAGACTCGAACCTCCAAACCAAATTTAATATGATTGATACTGAATTTCTTCACCATGTTTTAATATGCAACCTTCTATGCAGGGGGAGACTCTGTGGTATTTCAAAGCATCTGTGAGATACCGGTAGATCGACAATTCCCAGACTGCGAAAACCAAGTCCAGGTAAAAATGTTGGGAAACCACAGGCAGCCCAAGGCTACTGTAATTCTAGGAATGTATGGGGGCCCAAGAAAATATTAATCCGTAGAAAATAAAACAGACCTGGATTTTGTTTAACTATTTCGATTTTTTACCTAATAACTGCTAGATCCTGGCGATAACAGACTGTTTTTTGTTATGATAGCGTCTGCGGGAAAATTGGGCAAAGGATCCTTGTTACAAGGACTATGATGTGGATGGCACCGACTGCTCTATCATTGTGTATTTGAGCGAAGTAGAATCCTGGTGTCCACGCCTGCCTTGGAGAAAGCACATGAAGAAAAAGGAGCGCAAGAGAGAGCAGGTTACTACGTGGTGGTGGTGGTGGTGGGGGGGGGGGGGGGGGGGGCGGGCAGGTGCAACTCCCTTGACGTTGGAGAAAGCACACGAAGGAAACGGGGAGGAGGAAAAAGCAGGTCCACGCTTTTATTCTCTAAAAAAATCTGCAAATGATGTACATGCCTGCGCATCCCCCAGCAAATATTGACTACGCGCTTGTATATGGAAAGTTTTCAATTGCCAGACAATCAGACAAGAAAGTATTAATCATCGTGCTTTGTCTATTATGCAAACATCGTTACGTGATTCAATGTTGCTAGAAGCTGTTGTCAGGCTGCTTTCGCACTCGTATGACATTATTTTACAACATCTTGCAGGCATGGTTTCATCAGAAATGTTATATGCCTCTGAATTTTCTTGCTATAAATGCCAAGTCGAATGCAGTACATCTTGATTCTCCTAGGCTATCCTGCGTGACGATCTTGATGAACTAACCCACACTCTAGGGAAGGCCCAGGTGCTTACGCAGTTTGTCCCTGCGATCCAAGCGGACTGGCACCATTGGAAAGATGGACTTAGATTCATGAAACACAAATCTTCCACAGAGAGATACAGAAAAAAGGTCAGCTTGAATAACTTACTTCCCTTAATTGTGTCATGAAAAGTATCAAAACAACATGGCAGCTCATTGCTATATCCTGTAGGCAAACCCGAGAATTAGTTCGTCTGAAACAAGACGACACCACTCATTGCAAAATGCTTTTATAAAAACCTATGCGCGCACTTGTTATTGGCATAACTATTTTCCCATCAGCGTAATCAAAGAGGTAGCAACATAATTGCTACGTTTCTTTCGTACCTATTACCATTTGCCAGGTTTTAGTATATATCGGGATGTTAGACGAGCTTACTGGGAACACCACCGTACCGATGACGGACGAATTGCAACAATGGCTAGACCTGCTGACGTCACTGTTCATTCTGGGGCATGATCTGACCGTGTCACGTGACAGGGGAGAGCTGCTTAGGTATGTGGCCTTAAAAATGTTTTTAAAGAGATCAATTGACTTTTTGCGCGGCAAAACATAGCACGTGTCAGTCAGTGTTCTAGCTACAAAACAACAACAAAAAGCAACTTATTACGCGTCTACGAATAAAGCCAGAATTGTTTTTAGAAAGGGTTCATTTCTATTAAAGATTTTATTATTTTTTTTCGTCTTTTTCGTCTTTTTCTGGCGTAACGGGCGCAGCCATTTCTGTGTTTATTTTGGTTTGAATTTGCCACCCAAAAAGTCACGTGGTCTCTTAGCGCAAGTCCCCTACAGTTTCGTGGACTGAATTTTAGAATAAACTCCTTGAATCTTTGACTTCAAAGGCATAACTCTCATGTGTCTTTCAAACCTGCTTGAAATACAAAATATAGTGGACTCTTAAAACATAATATTATGGTTATACCTCTCTTAGTTATCTGTCAGAAGAAAGTAGTGCGATGCACCGGAGATGCACGCGGGAGGACAGCGGGTTCGACCTGGTGTATACCGATCATGCTGGTTTGGACCAATTGATGTTAGCTGCATCACAACCCGAAACACGCGCAAGAGTCATGGACAAATACAGGTAAAGCATCGAACCTTAGTATAGCACTACTTACTACCTACACAAGGCCGCAGCAGCGGGTGAGGCACTAGGGGCGTGGCTGTGCCCCCAAATTTGTCTTAAAGATTCTGTATCGTCCCCTCCCCCACCCCCAATATTCCGAGGCCTGCTTCGGCTGTTGGACACCATATATAACCATCAGATTATTATCAACACCACGTGCATCATCACCATAGCCGTCATCATCATCATTCAATTGTGACCCGGTAAGTGCAAACAATATAAAGGAAAACGCTCGCTTATCTGCTTATGCCATCACCATAAACAATACCAGCTGTGGTTACCACAATATGTTTTATTTAAAATTTGTTTATTTGGGGGTGTGGTGCCTATTCACGCATGACCCCATTGAGCATCTACTTTGTATATTGTACATTCTTGTTCAATAAAGCTATTATAAAAAGCCAAAAAAAAAAACAATGACAACCAGACACATAGTCACTTAAAGGATGACACTCATCTCATACTTGTTTAAAAGGTGCAGATTCAGGGTGCTAGACTCGTATGGAACTGATGCAGAGTTCAATTACGCCAAGTACGACAAGGAACTACCAGGCGGGCGGTCAAACATGGGCAACCTGCAGTTCCACCTACGTCAGCTTATGACAAAGTTTCGTAAGTATATTTCTTTTTTCTTTGTTAGAATATTGACACTAGTAAGCAAAGACTTGGCAAGGCGAAGAGCTGTAGCAGGCCTCGAAATAATAATATTTAGGGGGAGGGGTCACGACACAGAAACATTAAGAAAATATTGAGAGGCGCAGCCACGACCTTAATGGTCATTTCCTTATAGTCTTTTTGTAATATTAGTGAGGGGAGTGGTGGGCGTGCCCCTAGTGCACCACCCCCTTATACGGCTCTGGGGAGACAAAGGAATGAGAACAAGGGATATGGTTAGCAAATAAGAAAATGAGATGTTGCAATGTAATTTTTTTTACGTGCTTCATATGAACTAAAGCCGACTGCAAAACCTATGATGAAATTTCTTGCTTGTTAGCTTCATCTCCCGACAACTCTTTCTTGGGACTGAAGATTGGGGCGAGTCTTAGAAAACGGCCGTTTCACAAGAAGCAGAAGATGTTGGTGATTTATGGAACAAAGTCATCGACGCTCAAGGTGATTTACTTTAGACTGTATTGCCATAATACAGTTATCACCCCTTATAAGATAGATGGCACATGGATTTACAAAACTTTACATTTACATTCTTTAACAGGGACATGACCCGATGCTAGAAATAATAAAGAAATATCTCCGGATTCATACTGTTTTTACAGAGGTTTGTGTCAACACGCTTCACTGTGCCGTTTCAGATTGAATAGCCAAATCTAGTGCAGAGAGCGTATATGGACATGGACATGGTCCTGTCATTGATGCGCCTTTTCTTTATAGGACGACTCCGAGGTGGCAAGCTTACCAAGCTATGTTATCAATCACGGAAAACTAAAACCGGCTGCTATGGATGCACTTTTTGAAAAAGCGAAAGTATGTATAAGTTCTTTTTGCTTCTTAGCCTGCGTAGCGGCTCAAGTGAGAGAGACAGGAGGAGGGAAGAAAAGTCAAACGCGCGACCGAGGGAGGGGGGGGGGGGGGGGGCTATCCAGGCTTTTTGCTTCTCCCCTCGTTTGTATTTTTATACCGAAATTGGTTGTAATCATTTTTTCCGTCTAACTTTAGGTCTTTCCGAAGGCGTCTAAGCGGCACGGTACCGCGAAATTTCTCACATCATCCCATTTTGTTTCACTCCATTCACTCGCGTGTTTTTTTCCTTTTTTTGCGTATTTCGCCTGTCGTCCTGCCTGTCTCTTGTTTGTCGAGACCACGTGATGGACCCTTAATTTTGCATCCTTAGGCGGTAGTGGGTCTCGGGTCTCCGCTTGAAGACATGGCGCCTCTACGTGCCCTTAGCAAGGGCTGCGTCTTTATCAACCCCAAGGTATGCACTCATTTTTTTTTTCATTTTGGGAAAAAAAAGGACTACCACGTGGCTCTTGTGTATGTAAGAACTACATCCGCATGCCTTGCGCTTCTAGCCCAGACTCGTACCCAGTCGTTATTTGTTGTTGCGCGGACATCCACAGGACAGGAATCCTGGAGCGGAGACGGAATAAAATCAACAAGTGAATTCCGATCCCTGAAAACGCGTCCTGACCGTCATGCACCGTGCGCTACTTCGACCTCCCCAAAATGCATCGCGCGGCGTCTGGGTACTAGACTGCTTCTAGCCATAACTGGTGGAGATAAGGATTATTTAAAAAAATTTCCTTTTTCTAGTTTGACCCACCAAGAGATCGTCTGAACACGCCTGAACTTGCAGACAAGCCCTCTCTTCGTAAGGTACACTCGTTAGCACAGAAAATTGTCCATACCGAATTGAGAGTCGATATGTTCACTTAATTTCCATATCGGTTCTACTATTAGTTGACGTCACAGCAGCCATATTTGGAGAAGTTCGTTGCCAAGCCACACGCGGTTACACTCGACCTCGGCAACTCCTCGCAGATAGAGGCCGCAATCAAGAGAATCGCTAAAACGAAGGTATATTATACCTTATATTGCACAGCGAAAGTAATGAAAGGAAAGGGTGCCTCTTGATAGAGTGAGCAGGTAATCTGCCAAATACATGCATTTTGGTTAAGGGTGGCAACCAATACTCAACAGGGGTAGCGGAATGGTCCCAAAAGTGGGGGGGGGGGGGCGGCCGGGGGGGAAGGGGGGAGATTTCAATACAATTCATTCATTTTCGGTACCTTATACAAATTGTACATAGGTGTAGTCCGAAAAAAAAATCGTCAAGACAGATGTATTTTCTAAGGTATTAGTATTTCGAAGGCATTTCTTTCTTTCCCTTATGTACTCAGTGCTAGCGTTTCTCTGTTAACATCTTCCTTATCCCACACTATGAATAATAAGGCCCTTGTGTTTGTTTTGTTTTTAATTATAATTAAAGATGTTTCTCTTATTGAATTATATGGTTTGGAGTACTAACAAGCTGAGACATTGTACAAAGGATATTTTCTGTACAAAGGGTTTTCTGCTGTTTCTGTGAATCACTGATTCACTATAAAAAACAAATATTGAATAACAAATGTTTTCTTTTATTGTATGTCATTCCCTTGTTTTGCCCTCCAACGCCCCTGATGGCGATGCAAGGTTAAGATAAACGCCTAAATATTCCACTCAAACCTTTTTTTTAGATCTCGCGCATTTCAACATATTTCAGCCTACTCTTTTTCTGTTTCTAAGTACGAAAGGTAATAGGCTAAAGGCGGCAACACGATGTCATATGCACATGCGCGACAGAGCAAAGCAGAACAAAATGATTAAGGCGGCAACATATTATGCCGAGGTCACAGTGTGCTGTGCATGATGACGAAATTACCATACTATTATAGCAACACGCTGAGAGACGCAAGCAAGAAAAAGACCCCTATATTTTTCATTCTACATCTCAGCGAGCTGTGCGTGGCGTAATCGACTAAGACAGGCCTGGGGTCCTGGTTATTGTCTCCCCATTAATGCGCGGGTACCTCAGGTTCCTTTGTGTTGTACAGTTCGCTAGATAGGGGTGCTGGGGCCGAAATCTTTAGCTTAGCCGTAAAGCTTTAGCTGCCATACGTCGTTTCAGCATATGTCTGGAAGTATGGTCGATTTTTTCTCTCGTTTCATTTGATCTGAGGAGGTTCGATCCTCGGGCAATTGGCACTACTTTTTTTCTATATTCATTATCATTTGTTTCCTTCCAATACTGTTCTCGGTGTCCTATACGCTATTGAGGATTTAATCAAGCAATCGATTTATACATGTAACACTATTTAGGTAGATGTAAAACCGAGCGTTCATGTTAAAATACAACATCCTCTGCCCTTTGCTACCCCTCCCGTCCGCCGTCCCTACTCAAAGGAAACAAAAAGAGAAATTGCTGGACGAAATACTATTGATCAATTTAAAATATTAAAGCCCTTTTACTTATAAAGTCTGGTAGGTCTAATAACTTGTGACCTGTTTCTTGTTGTATCTTGTGATCTAGGTTCGACCGATCATCCCTTTTGAGTTCACCACCGAGGGTTTGCTGGAGAGGTTGAATGCGTACATCATTAATCAGGTCCGGCAATGTCTACATTTACGAGTATAGAGTATTGATACGACGCCATAAACGCCCCTAAGCCAGCCTAACGACCCTTAGGTCGTTCAAACCTCAATAATAACCATAAAAAACAATCCTTAATTTGGACTGACCGTTGTGAAATGATAAATTAATTTTTATTCATAAAAAGTTATGCAGAATAAACAAATTCAAATTGCTACATAAGGTATTTGTTTTATTTGGCAAGGGTTTGGTCAAAATAAGCTTATAGCGCCTACAATTTATTTTACCCCTACCTTTTCTGTAGTAGCTTAAAACCCAGAATTACCTCAAAATATCGCAGCCACACCACGCGTGGTGCTCGGGTTTGTCTGCTTTAGTAAATGATATGATCTTATTTTTAACAGGACTTTTGCCAGAACTCTCAATGGCCACCAGCCACGGAGCTACGAGTGAAGATCAGTTTCCCAGGAGACTCCTGCATTAAAACGTGCTCAGACAGTGGTAAGCGGCACTCTCTGTTTAAATCTTGTATTGAACAAACGGCAAACCTCATCTGTTGTATCCAATATTTTTGACAGGATTGGTCTGTGAACCGGAATTGTTTCATGCAATAGAATCTAGGTAAGTCTACAGATTCCTTATACACAGTGCGTAAAGATAAAGAAAAGGAATAAGACGGACAGTGGCAAGTCCAAGGGAAAGGGAAAGTTCCCCCCTTGGCCACCAATCTACCTCTCGCCCTGTTTTAAAAAAGCACCTGTTTTAATAAAGCTGAAAGCTGTGTCCAGACCCCTCTCGCATCTTGAAACCCTGGACCAGCCCAAAACACAACCCTTTGACGGGTTGTAAATATGATTTTAAAATGTATAAGCTTCCAACCTTAGTTCCCATCATGGCAAGGATAGCCATGCTTCCGACATGCTTTATAAAGAAAGCGAAACTTGTTTCGTTCAAAATCAGAGTAACCATATTTTGTACTTTTTTGGACGCCATATGGCATATTACAGACGAATCCATGGTTGCCGCATCAAAGAACTCCACGAGTTGCTGGTCGCTCCTGCCAAAGCATTCAACTCGACCGTGTGTATGCTCCAGAAACAACCCCTTCTCTATAGCTGCTCCGCCTCGGACGCTAGTTACAGACGCGTGTGCCCATGCAGAACGCGCCACCCACAACAACGCGCGCTTTGCGCAAACTGTTAGGAATTGCTAAAGTGCATTAGGCCTAGATTAAACGGCGTGCCAGAGTCGCACCGTTCTGGCTCGGTAGAGGTTCGATCATAGAGCGGCTCTACAATAAACGTCGAACATTTTGTTTGTTATCTCCATGGGTATGGAGAGTAACAATATAGTCATTAGGCACAAAATACATGCTGCTTTGTCTTATGACGCTCAATGAAGGACAAAACACGAAGACTAGAAATGACTAGAAAAGCCTTCTATCTTGGTCAGAGCAATATGGTCTAATAGGAATGAATTTATTACATGCCGCAATAGATTGGATAAAGGAAAGGCGACGACTCCTGCTGCGTCTTCTGGGTTTTTTTTAATTACAAAACGGCATTTCGCATGAAATGCACGTATTTTGTGTCCCCGAAACAAGAGCTGCACATCTTTACCCTACCCGTCGAGTCCTCAGGTAATGATTTCCGAAACTCCGCCATTTTCACTATTCCCTGAAAAGTGCGAGGCAAGGGGGCTACATACGGGGTCTCAGGCTACATACGGGGTCTCAGGGGAGTTATTGTCAATTTGGCGCATGTGCGAAGAACGGGGGGAGTCAATAATACTCTGCACGGGTAGCTCCTTTTTTTATTTTTGTTCAACCAAAACGATTCGCATTGATTATAAACTAATCTGCATAATGTAATCGTTATGACTGGTGCGACCTTGGAGCACCGTTTAATTCCCCGCCGTACCATAGTCGCATTATCCGACTAGCCCACTCGCCCCAGAAAGTTGGTGCGACCTCCTCATTAATTCAATTTCGTGCGCAATAAACAGCGTGCTAACGTCGAATTATCTGTCGAACTTTTCTAGAGCGGCACGAAAATGCGACCCTGGCACGCCGTTTAATCTTAGAAACCATACCCACGAAGTGCAAAGAGAGCCAGCATTGCATTATCAAGCAATTAATCTTAAAGAAGCAGGGGGAAAAACGAAAAAAGCGCATAAAATGAGTCCGCTGTAAAAAAAAATAATTTAAAGCTGTTAGACTGACACAGTTAGTGAGCCTCTTGAAACGCCATGATTCGCATGCGAAAATATCTAGTGTAACAGCTTAGGTATTTCAGTTAGGTATTTCAAACGCATTAAACCAGACAGAACTCCTTTTAGGTATTTATATTTAGTATAACAAGTCACAAAACGATATACAGTTTATTCAATACAACATTGGTATAATAGTTGTAAGCCACTAACACAGCTCGGCGTTCTTCTGTACTAAACTAACGATAATGCCAAACAAACATATAAAATCAAATTATAATGACCTATGCACATCTCAGTTTATGAATTTTATGCAATGCCTTCATCGCACGTGTTCTCTTTAAACTTAAAAGTAGCTCACTCCTTAAACCTTCTCTCAATCCATTCAATTTCTCTTCTTCTTTGACTCCTAAAATAAACAACATACAACATGAGAAAATGTTTTCGCACATCATGTGACGGGAGTTCAGACATGCAGTTTGTTGTGGGTATGTACTCGTATCTTTCTAATCACCTCCCCACCCCCATCAGCAAATCTTGGCAGCTCCCCATGTAGGTCTTCCCAGGCAAGTAATAACTTCCACTGATGTATAAAAGCAAAACGAGGCTCGTAGTACCGACGTGTACGCGAACAGCAGAGGGGCGAGGCAGAGGGACGAGGTCGCACTCGTTAGATTATTTCGTGTGCCAAAGAAACCAAAAGAGGAAGCGGGCGCTAAAACCTTTGGTGGGTGCCGCCACAGTCCTCTCCACCTTAGTGGAGGGACTCAGATTACGCGGTTACGCAAATTATGTAACTTGGCCGAGTAAAGGGCGTCCTCCCCAGGGGTTTATTTTACCACCACTTCAAGGAAAAAAATAGTATTAAAAATTTATCAAGACACCAGTTCATTATCAATGGATACATTTGCCTATAACCATGCCTACTTTATACCTAGAGCTAAATTAATTGAACATACATGGTCCAATATGTTTTGTAGTCAGTCTTATCCCCCTCAAGGTTGAATCAACCTCGCAGTAAATTTTTTTGGTCTCTCTTATTGTGTGATGAATTAACTCACAAGCAGCATACTGATTTAACTTGGAGCTGTAAGTTGGACGAGTTGACTGTGAGTGCGGGATCTATCAGATGTGCAATTTACCTTGTTCTGTGCAAGGATGATCATGATGCGGCGGAAAATGTTAATGAAGTCCAAAAACAGGTCCACTGAATGCCTATCAAAAAAATAAAATATAAAGATAAATAAATAGGATGACAAGACACATCAGGCAGCAGACGACTGTGACAGGGGGCTGTAGCAGGAAAAGGAGCCAATATTAGTTTGGTTAGAGAAGCTGCTCAAATAAAGAAAATCAAGTAGCGGGAGCCATGAATTGAATCAGTATAAGTGAGGGAAACAGGGCCGCTAAATGGGTAAACAAGACCACCTCTATAAAATTCTGGCTATGGGCTTTAAGGCTACCCTATCAGACTTAAATTTGCTTGCTGTCATGCTTATGTTGGGGGTCCTCTTTTGTTGTTTACAATTTATTGCGGACTAAACAACTTCTATGGTTGCTAAGATGACAAAATAGCAGCTTACAAAGTCCATTTAAGACTAAGTAAGGAAAAACTCTAGGAATCATTGTATTCACAGAAAAAAAATCACTCTTTAAAATTGATTTGCCAGAGACTTCAATACGTACCAAATAAAATCCTTGTCCCCGTTACGGTGCTTCTCCACAATCAGCTGAGTGTCGTACATGACAAATCCACAGAACAGCAAGAGACCACCATACAAATGAAGCTATAATAAAGATACGATAACCAACATAAGGACTTTCGAATATAGGTATCTTATGTTAAGGAAACCAGCAAGAGACAACCATACCAATAAAGCTATAATAAAGAAATAACAAAAAACATGTAATTAGGAAACCCAAGAAGAGCAAAGGCCACCATACAAACTAAGCTTTATATTAAAGATATGAAAACCAACATGGTTTTTTGACCATACATATAAAGCTACAATAAAAATATCACAACCAACATTAGAACTTTTGTATAGGTATCATGTGATTAGGAAGCCAAAAAGACATTAAGCAACTAGATGCCTTATCAACAGTCACACTTAATTATGTGTTGCTTAAACCATTAATGTTGTCCATCAAATATCAAAATACTGCCATTGTTCTGTAACTAGAACAAAAGAGAGAAAGATGGCTGTATTGGGGTACTTCAGTATTTAATTGTTTTAGCAATATTAGAAAGGAAAACTTTTATCCATCTAGTAATTGACAAAAAATATTTTTTTATAATATTAACCCCCTTGAAAGCTAGCAATGAATACATTTTACATACATTTTTAGCTACTATCCATCCAGGGGCGGAGCTAGCTTTTTGCTAAAGGGGGGCTCAGTGACAAATGGGGGGAGCGGGATTTTTTTTTGTTACATTTGGCTTTCTGGCAGCCCAAAGGGGGGGTTAAACCCCCTAAACCCTCCCCCTAGATCCGCTACTGCCAGTTGCTCATAGCAGAACAGAGGGGGGAAGACACAAGAGCCCTAACCCAAACCACACCTTACCTGATAGATAAAGAAGGAGCCGACAAAAATATTCACAAATCCCAAGAGCAGAAGAATGGAGAGACCGGACGCCAAGGTGCCTGGTAAATACAGTAGGACAAGAAGGTGAAGAAAACTCCGCTATTGTTGCCTCTCATTTTAAACAGCCAGGGAGGGGAGGGAGACACAAGTTGATAGGATTTAAGCATAATGGTAGAAATATATATTCTTTATTATGTGAGATGATATCTTCAAAATCCATTGAAAGTTGGAACAAAAGAACTACAAGGGTTCTACTCATTTATTTGTGTGTGATGTTGTAATACTATGGGATTTCAAGAAAGATTTGACACTTTTAAAATCACAGGTTTAAGCTGTATTTAATTGTTCAGAATTTGTCATCCAAATCAGTTTGTTTATAGAAGGATGATGCTTATTCAAAAGCAGAATTTACTCATTTAATCAATTAATATCATACAATTAAGCTAGCGTTTAAAAATAACACATGCACAGACTACCATAGAGTTTGTGATGTTTGATGGTGATATACTAATATTTCGAGGCCTGTGTAAGCTGTCTACATTAACAAGTAAAAATAGGGTTCCTACATTCTGAATACCTTGAAGAAGAAAACGTTGCATGCACAAAATGCCTAATAACTTCTTCCTTTTTTTCATTGGAAATATGGAGCAGTCAATATAGATAGTCAACACCACCAGAAATGGACTTACCACCAAGATATAGCACACTTCGCTGCTCAGCCCACAGAGCACTGACGGTGAAGCAGGCAAAGATCATCACAGTCGCAAAGAAAGCAGTCACAACAATGCTGCAAAAGTAATAAATATCGTCAGTAAAACAGGATTATTTATAAAAATTCTGTGAACTCTAGTCAACAATTTGCAACTGTTAAACTACCTGGTCTCTGGTCTCTGTCAACTAACAGAGGTAAATTTCGATTGGGAAGTGCCTTGCACTGAATTGGAGTGATTGGAAACCATTTGTAACAAAGAGTTTGAATGATGGAAGCCAGGAGGCGATTCAGCTGTTGGAAATCATTGGTGAGCATGGCCGTAGCAAGCTTCGAATTATTGGGGGGGGGGGGGGGGGAGAACACGATACAGAAACATTAAGAAAACAATGGGGGGCACAGCCATGCCCCTACAGGTCATTTCCTTATAAGAGCTCATAGAATGTTGAAAATCATGGTAAAATAATATCTCAATAGAGAAAATGGGTCTTTGCATCAGCAGCTCCATTCAATCTCATATTGTGCTCTTCAAATAGCAACATCACAGTGAATGTGTTCGGTACCTGGGATCAACCTCAATGACCAGGTCCATCAGGGGCCCAAGACTTAGACCTGCAACACAATGAGATGTCCATGTGAAATCTTCAGAGACCTTTACCAACCAGAGCTGTAATGGGCCTCAAAATATTTGGGAAGGGGGGGGGGGGAATGATACAAAAACATTTTAATTAAAAGAAAATTTGGGGACATAGCCACACCCCTACTGGTCATTTTCTCATAATCTATGAAAATATGGCCCAAAGCCCCACCCTTTTCTGCCCCCTCCATTTCCCTTGACAAATGAAAAATGCCTCATCAAACAAAAAAACTGCATACAACATACTGTATGCTTTGTTATGCTAACACTCACCACAGCAAAGTGCAAATCCCATCAGAATACCTGTAATCAAACAAATTGAAATCATTTATCAATTTGTAATAGGTGAATTTAAGTTACGATAATGCAGCATATATTGTAGCATACGCTATCCCCCTCTCTTTTTGCACTGCATTTTAAGGCAATTCCCTTGAATTGCACTGCGCACCCCTTCTGCGCATAGTGGCACGCGCTGTTTGTTCGACTTTTCCGGTATTAAGTGTGCGCGCGCCACAGTTGTACAAGAAAACACAGCAAAAGGCGCGCGTTTTTTACTTAAAATTGCTTTGACAGAAAAACAAAGTTGGTTACCCCCATTTTTTATTTGCTCAAATAGTTAAATATATACGTAAAAATTATATACTGAAAGAAGAAAAAAAGTTGGGTTGTAGAACTTTTGTTATTTTTCTTAAAAGCCGTAAAAATACTTCAAAATGGCGCTTTTTACAGTATGAATAGTGGCGAAAACAATGTCTTTTAGTGCGATCTCTTAAAATGTGATTTGTTTTGAACATTAGCTACTACGGGTTATTGTTTAGGAGATCCGATTTTGGCAGCTCGACAAACAGAATTTAATTTTCTAAAGACTATAGGCACTCTTTTCGAAAACTAAGAGTTGGGATTTTTCCTTGCGCGATCAGTAAAATGCGTCAAAACTACGCCCCTCTGTTGTGAAAACGAGGTCGGTACCCCCATTTTTTTTATTACATTTTTTGAAAGCCCTTAACTTCAATATTGTTTATGCCAAGTTTAAAAAAATTCTGGGTTGTAGAACTATTCTAAGGGAATTACCTTAAGTCATATGTGACCTGCCTACAACATGTCTTGTCCTGATTTACACTCTATGACTCAAGTTGTAGAGGTGTCGTACGCAAGTCACATTACAACTTAAATTGTGCTATCTAAATTAAAATTGCTGCTAGTGGTAAGATTCATAATTACCAAATCTTTTGCTCTGGTTCTTGCCATTGTTTGGGGTAACAGCAAGTGCAATCAACAAGCCAAGGGAAGCAATGCCAGATAGGAAGCCACCCTGCCAAAAACAGTGACAAGCAATTGTAGCTGTATTTGCTTTTAACAATACATTTTTTGTATGACATTTTTATAAAACGACAAGCAATCGTTGCAGCAACTACAATATATTGTATGTATGACATTTTTATACAACTACAAGCAATCATTGCAGCATTTGCTTATAACAACAATGTATTGTATGACATTTTTATAAAACTACAAGCAATTATTGCGGCATTTGCTTATAACAACAATGTATTGTATGACATTTTTATAAAACTACAAGTAATCATTACTGCATTTGCTCAAAACAGCAAGGTATGTATGTAATGTCAGAAAGGGTTTATTTTCATTGAAGGATTTTATTTTTGAGTCACTCTCTGGCTTTACAGCCATTTTCAGGTGCACACACCCCCCACCCCCCTTGGCGGCCAAAAAGTGGGTCATTTCTTATTAGATAATCTTCATATACAATGCTTTTTCCATATGATATCTATGACTGCGGTCCCCCAATCAGCCAATCCTTCAACATGCCTATTTTCTGTTTAATTGGGCAAGCCGTTTGATAGCAGGTGGGCTGGTTATGCTTGCACAGTATTGTATGTGTCCTTAGCCAATAATACAATAAATAAGATATGATTTTCAATGTGAAACTATGCAGGTAATCCAGGCCTACAGCCAGGGGGGGGGGGGGGGTTTCAGGTTGGAATGTTGGCACTAATAAAGGAAAACTGAGTACCATTGCAAGCAAGGACAAGCTACTTAAGAGAAAATGGTCCGCTAAATGAGTAAATGACCCCCCTTCCTGCTCAAACTCCTGGCTAAAGGCCTGCAATTAGCAAAAGATCATTCTCCCACCTTTAGGATAGAGGTAAAAAGATGGACAGAGCTGCCAACAGCAGCTGCCATCATGGATGCCGCCAAACATGAGTACACATTCTTCAGATGGTGACGGGTTGGATTGTCACTGTACAACAAATACAAGCATATCACCGATAGTACATGTAAGATGAAAATTAAATCTTAAATCTATAGGCAACCATTTCAATTCTATTGAGTCAAACTGAAAAATTAAATTAATTTTTGACATGTGCACATGTGCATTCAAATAAAAAGTGTCTACTTAACTTTGAGTTATGCACAAACATCACTGGATCTCATTAACTAAAAAAAGCTACCGAATTTCTGTTATGATTAAGCTTGTACTTATATGATGCTGCAATATTTCGCGTACATTGCTTCGGTCACGTCATTTCTCCAAGCTGCATGAATCGAATTTGTCGTTATCAAAATTGTGAAAGTAAAACACAAATTCTATTTGATATGAGATCTAGTATGTTTTAAGGCCAACAAAAATAAATTATATGATCCTGTATTGGTTCAAATGGTACTCGTTTCGTATAAATAACGTATGAAAAAAAACTTCAAGACGTCTGTTATGTAGAATCAAACGTACCTAACCTAGAAATAAAAATAAGATACAGCGACATGGCAAATAACAGCTGTTAAAAACTTATGGGAACTCATATTTTAACCAGCCTTCGTTTTTCGACGGTTGCATGGCTGTAAATAAACTAATTATGAATGAATTCGAATGTTTCGAGGTATTTGTATTCGTCATTGGGAGTGCGTCTGTTTGTGGTTGTTGCAACCGTTGTGGTAGATTCGATGAACAGGCAGGCGAGAACAGCTCAAGCTATACGGCAAAGAAGCCTCATCAAAGGGTCGACAAGACCGAAAAAGGCCTTAAATTTCGTGTTGAAGATGTGTACAGTGATTATTAGCAGAGAAGCAAAACAAGAACGAAAGTGAAACTGCACACATGAAATAAACAGAACGCGACATAGAACGCGAAGAGCTGTTAGTAACCGCTGTGAACGACACCCATAAATTAAAGCGCCTGGAAGGGGACTTACAGTTTCGAAAAATCCTTCAAAGCGCTCAGTGAGATTCTTCTGTTGCCAAAGAGTGAGTCCATGGCGATATTTGTAATCAAACTGTTGTAGCTGACTCACAAGAGACTGATTACGCCCGAGAAAAATAACTTTACCGTGAAACGATGATGTCAACGATCTCGCGGGGAAGGGAGCCAGGCCTCACAAGACGTGGGGTGCACTCATTGGCTTTCGGAGATTGGTCGTAGGTGCTTCGGAACCTCTTCGGTTTTTTGGTGAAAAAAAAATTGATTCAAGTCAAGTCAAATTTATTATATTTCATTTTATTACTTTAAATACAGTCACTGATCCGCAGGTAGTCTGGGACTAATCATGGCGGATCAGTTACGAGATACGAACATAAAAGCACAAACACAAAATGCAGAAAAGCATAGTAACAAAACAAGTATGCGAGAATGAAGAAAGTGAGGAGTAGCCATTTCAATAAGAAAAGCATATAGAAGGATAACTGATCTTTGTTAGAACACGAAGTGTATTTAAATCTATTTTAGTGCAAGAGTTTGATTGCCTTACATATTTGTGAACTGTCCACAAATAGTAATCATGATTCAATAAAATTTTGAGCGCATAATGAAGTTTTGTCTTGAATAATGTTTCTGGCTTACTTTTTAGCAAGGCTGGCATCTCGTTCCAAATTCGAGCACCTTCCCTAGAGAAAGTCAAAAGACCATGATGTAAGAGAACGAATCCCCGTGGCCCATAATGTCGTCCGCGAAACATACCCTAATATGTTCTAAATAATGGTGGAAGTGTTTTAAAGCCAGAAACTTGTTATTTAGGCTAAAAATCGAAAAAACTGGGGACAGCCGTGCATCTAGTTTTTTTCCTCCTTTACCGGAAGCCATGCAAGTAGAGACAGCGTATATTTTCATAATAAAAAAAAATTAATCGGTAAAATATCGAGCATCAAGAAAAAGCGGGATTGCATGTTCTTTACCTTCAGCGAAGTACATGAAATGAATAACACGTTTTTGTAGGAGCAGCGGTTATTTTACGTCCCAAATACAGTTTAGTGATGTGTGATGAGAGACGGGGCCTTTAGTTGAACGTCGTTATTCGAGAAGACGACGGTTCGCAGTGTTTTTTACACCTCTGAAAATATCCCAAGCTGCAATATACCTGGACTGAGAACATTTTTGGGCTTGAGATAAAGCCGATACAATCGAGCTATCGCGATATAACGCAGACCTTCCAGACGTCCGCCGTTTGGCATTTAAAAAGTTGACAATTTTTTCCCTTACAACCCCCTCCCCAAAGAAAAAAAACCGTTTAATGAGTTAAACAGGGACCTAAACTTAGATGGTGTTTTAATTTGGTTCATGTATTTAGGTCTTTTATGTTTCTAAGCTACAAAGGCACCATTTTTTAGTCCACTTTGAGCCCCTTGGACCTCATGTTCGTTTTGAGCCATTATGTCTCCTCTGAGTCTGCGGTATATGGTACGAAACTCGCTAAGATCTCCAAGAATTTTCTCCAGATCCTCAAGTCTCGCCATCATTTCATGGATCTCTGCGGGGCTGAGGCGTTTGTTGTGTGAAGCCATGGCAAGTTCACCATCTTCATACTTCGTAAGATTTTTACTTCTCCTTTTTCTCTTGCGATAAATGATTTCCCAGACGATTGCCAGCACGACGAGAAAGGCTAAGGTCGCGCCAAAAATGCGAAGGCCATCTTGGAATATAGCAGAGTCCTTTTCAAAAATGTTGAAGTCTGTTTGAAAATCTTTTCCTTTTCTTTCCTCCTCCTAAGGAAATAAATGAACAAATCAGGGAACGCACACACTTTTGTGGGTCATTATGTTAAAAGTGAACTTCTGAACAAAATCTATAATAGCCCCACGCGGGGGGGGGGGGGGGGGGGGGGGGGCTCTTCGCAAACCTCTTAGCAATCCCTATGCTAGGATCGTACAAGGACACCAGCTTTGTTTATGCTTGTCTTCTCCATTCTTGAGAATAAACTTTATAATCATTCTCGCGGAACTCATTTTTGCGTCACTTTGATTTCGCAGATATTTTTTCAACATCGCGAAATAAGAGAAATCGCACTGATGCTAAATTTTTAAGGTAATCTTATTGGCTGTACCCCGTAATCTTAAGAGAATTCACCCCTATCACCCCTAGCAATATCATTTTTTTTCTCATAGGACTTATGTAATTGATATAAATTGTTCTTTTGGCTATTCTGCCTGGTAGTACGAACTATTAGTGAATAACTTTTCCTAGCAAGTTTATAATACGTGTCATCATCTTTTCTCAGAGGCGTAGCCAAATTTTTCTAAGGAGAGAGAGAGAGGGGTGCGTAAGTATAGATTTGACGCTGACTTCTTCAATTAGAAGAAGAATGCTGTTCTTTAACTAGAATACACTCGGAGAGTACTGTATAGGGCCTACCATCAATAGACAATACTCTAGCATCCGTGTGAGGGTGAGCAAAGGCTACTGGACCTACCGTAATCAGATTGCTGCCTCTCACGTACTTATCGATGATATCGTCAGCAAATCGCGGTTTACTATCTATCTGGCCAGCAATGCACTCGGGCAGCAAACCAGACATCTGCTCTCCTCCAACCAACACACCGTGCTTGTATAAGAAGCCAAAGGAATTCGCCTTAAATAGTCCTGCCATGTTAAAATGGTACTGTGCGTAGCTCGCCATGTACGTGTCAACCATAACTCCATCCACTTTACTCCCTTCCAGAGCATTATACAACGAGTCGAGATCACTGTACTCTGTGGATGATTAAACAATACGAATGAGTCGCGAAAGCCCATCTGGAAACCCACCTTTATCTAAGCATTTAAGTATAGTTTGACAAGAGGAGGTTTTTGAAAAAGCTATTTTTTAGCACAACTACTGTCTCGACTTTCAGCACCTCTCGCACGCTTTAATTTAAACGCACATGAAATGTTACTTTATCAAGACCGAATCTTTTGAAGGGAAAGGGTTAAATATGAAACATCTAGAGTGAGGAGAAAACCAAGGAAATAGAGACAAGGATGTTATTCTCACGTTCGAAAGGGTTAAATATGAAACATCTAGAGGGAGGAGAAAACCAAGGAAATGGAGACAAGGAGTTTATTCTTATGTTCACTTTTGTTGTCTCGTTTTCACCCCCCCCCCCCCCCCCCCACCCCTCTCTCTCTCTCTCGTCCTAACTTGCGCGCCAGTATAAAACAAGATGGCGGACATAAAGAAAATACACCTGCAAGCAGACTAGAAAAAGTCTCTCTGCCTACTTTTGCGGTTCGCCCCTTTTCTGAAAGCTTCTTGCGATGCTGCGCTGTCTTCAAGTACTCCGATCTGGGCAATTTAGAAAAAAAATAAGCTATTATTACTTTTGGGTAATAGAGAGGATAGCCTATCTGATTATCAGGTAGTAACAGGGCACTAATTTCAAAAAGCAAAAAGAAAAAGTTCCATTTTAAAGCAATGTGCTAAAAACACTTACTGTATTTCCTACAATGTTATCGTAGTTCTCAATCCTACCAGAGGTAAGAGCGGTTGTCATGGTAGCCGTCAAGAGCGATACCATCACCAAGCCAACAAACATCCAGACAACCGAGAATAATCTAGCCAAAAGGAACTTTGGTGCTTTGTCGCCATAGCTGTCAAAAGAGACATTTTTTTAGTCTTTTTGTTTTTCAGCAACGGATAATGGGGATAGAAAATAAAGTCGCAAGTGCTAATTTTGTTCTGAGATATAATAGTTTCTTCTTTGAAGAGGCTCTGCCGATTAACTCAAGAATCTGCGGACGGAGCGAAGAATCCCGAATAAATCTTTTTTTTTCTTTTTTATCATTTTCCTGGTATATTTGACAGAATAAAAGAACTTTCGAAACTTAGCATTTATCCAACGGAAAACTTCCATACACAAATAAGGAGCGCATAACAAATAACACATCCCTTTAAGTTGTTTGAATATGCAAGAGACATGCAATTTATCAGTAAAATGGCTTTCTGATCGCAACTACCAATCAGTGTAGATCCTACTGTGTCTTACCCGACAGTTGTCAGGGTAACGAAGGCCCACCACAGGCCATCAAATAGGCCAGGATAGACGGACCTCGGGAACTCCTCTGGGTTCTTTCGCATGTCCTAGGAACCAATAATACTAAAATGTGTTATACACTTACTAAAAATAGTATACCTCAGATCAGAGACTTTGTATGAGATCTGAGGAATGCGTGTTACTCCAGATAAGATCAGATCCATGCCCGCCGTTCAATGAGGGAATGTATAAAGCCTCCCCCCTCCTAAACTCCCAAAGAAATTACCCCCCCCCCCCCCCCTTACCCCCCCAGATTTGACCAAAAACGGTCATTGTATGTAAAATAGAGAATTTTAGATTTCCTTCATGGGGTTGGGGATAGATCTTTTCACATAATAGAATTGGGAGCTCGAGTTTAGCCGTTGTACACAGTGTTATCAATTTCATTCGCATGTACTAAGTTTTTAGACGAGCTGTCTGGTGCTATTGAGACTTTGTAACGATACCGTGAATCCTGAGAAAAATTCGATGACAGTTAGAAGTGATTTTCCCTCATTTATTTATTCAGTGTGAAATGGGCTAAAAGCAGACTAACAAAAATTGAATACAGCTAAAAGAATATATCCGACTGGTAGATGGTATTGACACTGTTCATTGATCCAGGTGGTAACCCAAATAACACTGTCAAAATCGTTTTAATGAGAAAAAAGGGGCTTTTTATACTCGATACAAAATTAATGGTCGTTGGTTGTCTATTTTAGTTTTAATGCCTGTGCCATTTCGTTTACATCTACAAAGAAGGGCGCTCGTTTTGATGACTGTACCCACGTACAGTGACTACCATCTCCTTCCTTATCGGCAATCTTAGATCAAATTGCTTTGAACTGTGCACAAAGGCTACTGCGCTACACCTGCTTTTTAGACACACACAATATCATGTAGAGAACTAGACAGTTACAGACAGACAGGAAAGCACTAAGTCTCTTATCTCTTGAATTTTCCATCTTTTAAGTTTGAATTATTTTCTATTGGCGTGATAAGATAAGTCTGATTTCCTAAAATACTTTAATTCATATATCACGCTAAGACGGTATTTACTAAGTAACTGCTGATTGCATCAAGTCGCAAACTAGCTAGGTAAATAACATTAGGAACTCGGCTGGAAGATATGGTTTCCACCACTCTACACCCCTGAAGGCTGGGAAAGATAATAAACATATCATAAGATCACTCCAGTTTAAAATTTTTCAATCGCTTTGAATTGTATTGAATTCTAGATGTGTCAAGCAGATGTCAAAATCTTGCCAATGTTTTTTTTCCTGTTTCCGCCTCTTCTGCTCTTTGGGGTTCGGAATTTTATAGAATACAACGGTTTTGCACGAGATGGAAGGTAATTTAAATTTACCTACAGCAAGACCCTGCCATGGTACGACAGGATAAAGCAATACAGTAGTCCGCAGAACATTTATAGAATATGTTTATACATATTAATACATTTTTGGTAGAGGAAATTTATTAATTGCGGTTTTTCTCTCGTGACAGTTTATTGGATGAAAAAAAATATACGATCGCATAGCAGAATATTTGTTATTAATTCGCTGGGATCATAATTATTCATTGTCAAAGTTGTACTATCTTTGGAAAATCTTTAGGAAAACTTTGTACGCACATCGCACATTATATTCCTCGTTCGCCAAAGTGTATCAACGTTAGACCGCATCTCCTTAATTTGTGCGTGTACTTTATTGGAAAAAAGACAAGAAGAGGAAGTAGGAAGTTAAAACAAGTTTGGAAACGTGTCCGGAGTCAAGGATGTTCTGTCAAATAACAGGAGCAATTTCCTCAGAAGGACCTCACCCTCTTTAATTTTTTTTTTAAATATTTAAAATTCCTCCAAGTTATTCTAACTAAGAAAACACGTTTTTTTATGGTGAAAATCTTCCACTTTAGTCTATGATTTTAGAGAAGTATGTTTTCGCTAAAAAAAAAGTACAAACAATATAAAAACTCAGCTGTTTAAATTACTGGCGAAAACTCAGTCAATGCTAATAAAAATTCGCTTCATGCTATTGTGTAAGATATATTGCGGTGGTGTCTCTCTTCTTCCTCCGATTAACGTTTTCGATTACTCAATGTACATTTAGTGAAAATGAAGCACCTCGTCATAAAATACAAACCTAAACCGCAATAGAACATGTTTTTTCACGTACGGGGAAGTAAATAAGCATAAAAAAGAGTAAACTGGTTTGTTTGAAATCAACAAAACACATATTCTTTCCTAAAAAACGGAAGAGGCTTACATATAAAATTTTCGCGTACGTATTTTTAAATATTGAAACTGCTTTTTTTTACTTTTTGGAAAAGAAAAAAGGTTCGACAAGAGTTTCAGTCGACGACGGTAAGTTTGCAGCTGGTCCGCCTTGCACACACGCTCACAATTATCAAATTGATTAAAAATGTGAAGCATTTTTTAAACAAAATGAGACTTACCGTGTGGGGCAAAACAAATGCTACAGAGACGCTGAATACTAAAAATTTTTAGTATTAGATCAATTACATTAATACGAATAAGGAGTAATACGAATAATATTTGGATAGAAAGAACACGGCATTGTTCACATTTTGGAATCTCCGATGATTAGATTAGGTTTTTGCGACGAAATAAGGGGAAATGAAGTGATGGTCGGGCTTTGCATTATTTTTCTTGATGTTATATAATTGGACCATCGGTAATTATGGCCTATGCCTAATGTATGCTATAGGTCTTGACGATCAACGACTTGCGCTTTATTCAAATCACCTGGTTACAATTTAGTGAGTTAAAACATTTTCAACTATGTTTCCTGAGTAAAGGTGCGTATTCTTTTTCAGCGATGGATGTATCGATGAGGATAATTGACTTACCAAAAACCAGACGACAATTCCAAATATGGCAGCTAGCATGATGATCAAAACAGCTACAGTCCATACTTGGAGAACTTCCTTTAAAACTTTTGACTTTGCTTGGTCTGTAAGTGCATTTCGATTCACAACCAGCACAATTCCGGGGGATTCTACGAACGTCAAATATCTTCTTTCTCGCGTGTCACCTTCCCTGTACGGGCGAAACGGCATAACAAAGCTCACATCATCCATCGTTGTACAGTTTTGCAAGCCTTTTTCGCTCTGTACTTGATGAGTAAAAATCAGCTCGTTGTTTGGGCACTTGCATCGATTCAACATGTCTTGTAAAATCTCGGGTAGGATGCCAGTGACTTTGGTCGTGTTTTTATCTCTGAAGATGTACGGCGGGTTGCTTCTCCAGCATATCGTAAATCGACTTTTATTGCAAACTGGAGGAATTGGCGGGTTGGTTACGGATTCATTATTAGATGAAACTTCAACCAACAAATTGAGAATTACGAAGACAGAAAAAAACGTAATACAGCTCGCTCGCTTCACGAACATTTCGGAAGGTCCTTCAAATTGCCAATTCCCAGTTTGGAGACGCACTAAATACTGCTAAATCCAAGTTAACAGATTTTTGGAAACCTAATTACCTACTAAGGCGCGGAACCAGTTAGAGCAGTTAGCAGTGCAACTTCTAAAAATCCAGATCAAGTTCTGATTGATTTCTTGAATGCTGACAGGTGTACAGCCGTAGCATGGCTACTCTAGGCGTGACTCAATATCATACCGTCTTGTGGTGAAGAACGGCAAGGAAGGCCTATAATTGGTTAGCCAGTTCGGATGTCATACCGTGGCGCGCATCAACTCAACATGAAGGGAGGCAACGAAAACATTTCTTTTTTAGCACACGGCTGACAAAAACAAACATAACATAAAAGTCCACACAAAAATTATATTGAATAATTCATTAGATTTTTTATCAGGTATCGACTTTTCCAAGACCGCTTTAGACGTCACTACACATCCTGTTTTAAATGATTTTTTAAGTTAGTTTTTAGTTTAGTTTTTAGTTAGTACGTTGCTTGGTTTCTTTGGCAGATGATGTACTAGCTTAAAAACCTTGGAAACAACAAACTTGGTCAAGTACCTTTTTTGTATTACAGAAATGTACTTGAAAAAATAGCAATAAAACCGATCAATTTTTCAATAATTTATTCTTATAGTTTTAGCTCATTTTTACTCTGTTTACGTTTCATTGTCCAATAACAAATAATGCCTGGTTATAATATGCAAATCCCTTGTGCGGCAGTAATGTGGATTGTCGACGAGTAAAAACAGGTGGTATATACCCCGAAAACCGTTTTCGCGATCTTTTATTCAACAATGTTCAATTAGCACAGTCACTGTTTTTTCTATTTTATGCAATGTCTAATTGTCCCTAAAACGATTAAAATATTTTCAGGTTGGAGAAAAAATAATACAATATGCTACAAGCGTTTTTACTTTATCAAAATTAAAAAAAAAAGAACTTCTTTCTCTGTAAACTAACAAAACAAAGGTTTCGTTATCAAGCATAACCTTCAGCATAAATAAATTTTATTACTCGTAATTAAAACCACAAAATGTAAACACACACCAAAAAAGTTATAGAATATAATTAAAATTTCTCATTAAACGAGAATAAATGCCTACAAGCACAGAAAATAAAATTAAAACAATTATTTCTTAGCCTCACATAGCACTTTTGAATCCGGGCAATTTAGGTCTCGGGTTCTCATTTTTTTAAAGCGTGTTTTGTCTGGTTTCGTCAATGATAAATTTACGAAAGTTCGTAACGGAAGTCATTCAAATCAATGACTTTTACTTACACTGTCACAATTAACACCGCCGCTGTACATGCCCTAGTGTGGGTAAAAGCGATTCTGGTCAATTAAACGAAAAAGTGTCTGTGAATATATTTTTGGTGATATAAAAAGCGACCGTTGTTACGGATTTACGAAGTAGTTTGTGATCTCGTAAAGCTTCCATAGTTTTGCTTAGACTTAACAACTATAGATGAAATAAGCCATGAGATGGCAATGTTCTCAACGAACTTCCGGGTCCGTAACCAAAAGTGAAGTGGGGTTTCAAGGGCATACAACGAGTCCCCCTTCCCGAAACACGGTAAATGGCATATTTCGTCGTTTTAATATGTTCTGATGCCGAGAATGTCCATTTTAAAAGTTGCTGGGGAAAAATTATCTGTTCCTTTTTGCCAGGAGAGACCATTCTGTTTTTCTCCCAGCCAGCAGTGGTCAGGCATTTCAGCACACGAATAATTGCCCGGATAACCGATCGGGACGTCTTTTTCCCCCAAGCATCCGCTCCAGCGCCCTCAAAAATGTTTACAACTAGTTCGACTCCACAAATTTGCCAGCAGAATACCATTCGGTACGATTTTTTCCCAGCAACTGAGGGGTCTAACATCTTTTCCAGCCAGCAAAAAAAATGCTGCGGAACAGATCCGTTTTGTGCCCTTGGGGTTCGCTCTTTCGCGCACCCTTTCACGAGACTCAAAGTGACCGTTTTTATACTAGAGAAGGCTAAGACATCTAGATGATCTTAGAAGCTTAGGACATCCTTTACTTGTATTGTAAAATCGAGGAATAATGCAGACGACTTTGACTTCTGGACTTTGACTTCAGACATCCAGACTTCTGGATGGCTAAGACGTCTGAAAAAATTAAGGGCGTCAAAACATTGCTCGCATCGTCGACTTCATTTTACGAGACGATTTTGTCGTCTACCATATTATACTTAATTTTCGTGTCACTTTAACTTCGCGGATCTTGCAATTTTTTAAAGATTTGCGAAAATAAAGTGGCGCGAAAATTAGGATGCGCGAAAAAATAAGTAAGCCTTTGGGGGAATATTGGCACACACCCGTCTATTTAGTCATCTGAGTTGGACTTGTATTTATAGATTTTTATGACAATAAATTTAGCCCACGCATTTAAAAAAAAATGTTTCAGTTTTGATGATTACAGCACATTTTAATTCCACTTGTGATGTTATAACCTTCAGGTTATAACCTGAAGAAGGCAGGTATTGGCCTGCCGAAATATCGTTCTAAAAACATAAATCTGCGTTGTTGTCGACTTTTTCTTTTAAAGGTTTTATTAATTAATCAACTGTCGACGCAGACCACAAGGTCCGACGCACACCAGCAGATAGAGGCTGTCCGGTGGTTTCTTCCTACGTTAATGAAAGAACAATTCGCAAGACAACCCAACTTAGGGAAAAGTCGTCTTAGCGTTATGGGGGTGTAACGGGGGGTCATTTAGCGTTGCATCATCAATAATGTCATAACAAATACGAATATCAATATCTTGAGCTACGGGAGTTGTGGCACGACCAAACTTAGGACAAGTTGTCTTGAGGTCAAGGGGGGTCAACAAAAGGATCACGTGAAATTACGTAGTTAATGACGTCATCATAACTAGGAAAAGTCGTATCCTGAGCTACGAGAGTTGTGACACGACCAAACTTAGGACAAGTTGTCTTGAGGTCGAGGGGGGTCAATAAACTGGACACGTTACATGACGTCATCTCTAAAAATAACGCTAAACAGACGGGGTATTACATTCTAAGAGCACTTTGGGGTTTTGTCTTCTGCGCGCGAGCCGAGCATTTTGAAGGAACATTTGACGATCCGGAAAGAACCAAGCACTCGAATTAAACTAGCCAAGTATGTCCGACCATTGCGAGTACTTGCGAGCAAGTCGATGAATGATTGCGATTCAAAAACTACTTCCCCTAAAATTATCCGACGAAATTAGGTTAAATTTGTTACCGACAAATGTCGCATTTTTTGTTTTATGTTTAATTGCACAGCGCGGGTAGAATAAAAAAAAACTTCCGAATCGATCCTTACTTGATTGTCATTTAAAACAAATTTATACCTGGGCGGAAACCTAACGATTGTTGAAATGTGTGACTACATCCGTACAGGCGCACGGAGTTGATAGTTGATTGACAAGTTTTCAACCACACCAGCTATACACTGTCTTGCAAAAATCGTAGATTATTAGCTGTCTTCTCGCACTAGAATCACGCCATTTATTAGCTGTCTTCTCGCACTAGAATCACGCCATTTATTAGCTGTCTTCTCGCACTAGAATCACGCCATTTATTAGCTGTCTTCTCGCACTAGAATCACGACATTTAGTAAAGCAGTGCCAGATACAGTGGCACAATTCTCGGGCGATACGTGAGTGTCCGGAGGCTGGTAAAAATGCATGGCTCATCCAGTGGTCTTGCCATCAATGATAACTACTTCTTCGGTGACATCACATATCACATGACTACCCCCCCCCCCCCCCCCTTGACACCTACATGATATTCTCCAAGTTTGGTTGTTCGACGATGCTCTATCCCGAGATATGAGTATTTTCGTTTTAATGACGTCATCGATGACGTCACACCTCACATGACTATTTATGCACCCCCCTTGACACCTACATGACCTTCTCTAAGTGTGGTTGTCCGACGATGTTTCTATCCGAGATATGAGATTTTCGTCCTTACTTAAATTTATGGTTATTACATTAAGCGTCGAGTTTTCTTACATTAAGCGTTAAGTCCGTTATTACATTAAGCGTTCAAAATTTGTTACATTAAGCGTTAACTGTTTTATTACATTAAGCGTTGATTTGTTGTCACATTAAGCGTTAGTGTTACATTAAGCGGCGATTTTTGTTACATTAAGCGTTAGTGTTACATTAAGCGGCAGTTGTTACACTAAGCGTTAGTGTTACATTAAGCGGCAGTTGTTACATTAAGCGGCGATACAGCTGGCCCGTGCCTGGATCAAGCCTAAGGCCAGGCGAAGGTGTGATAGGTGCAGGTAACACGACTTGGCCTGGACCAAGCCTAAGGCCAGGCGAAGGTGTGATGGGTGCAGGTAACACGACTTCTCGCTGGGTGGAAGGGTGGTCGTACACGTTTAGTCCGGCGGACTCGAGAGAAGTAATGAATGGTTCACATGTGCCCCGCTATTTATAGCCAATCCCCAGGAACATCTATTACTATGTAAATTGAGTTTGCATAGTGTATTTAGATAAGACCTCGTGCCTACATTTATCACGGGGTATTTAGATAAGACATCGTGCCTACATTTATCACGGGGTATTTAGATAAGACCTCGTGCCTACATTTATCACGGGGTATTTAGATAAGACCTCGTGCCTACACCTCATAACACGGGGCACTGCACTTCGACTATCGACCGCGTTTCTATCTGGCATTCGTAGTTTACGATGGCTGGGTGTTGGTGTGGCGGCTGGGGGGGGTGTGGTGTGGTGGCTGGGGGGGGGGCTTGTGTTGTGGCTGGGGGGCTGGTGTTGTGGCTGGGGAGAGGCTGGTGTGGTGGCTGGGGAGGGCTGGTGTGGTGGCTGGGGGGGTGGTGTGGTGGCTGGGGGAGCTTGTGTGGTGGCTGGGGGGGGACTTTTGTGGTGGCTGGGGGGGGGCTTTTGTGGTGGCTGGGGAGGGCTGGTATGGTGGTTGGTGTGGTGGCTGGGGGGGGCTGAAGTGTTGGCTTGGGGGGGCTGGTGTAGTGGCTTGGGGGTGGTGCTGGTGGTAGGGAGGTCTGAGAGCAGTTAGTGTAAGAAGTGTCAGGGTTTCAGTAGCCCGTTCGACGCGACTTTGTTTGTATCATTCAACCAGCGGTTATAGACAGCTGCGTAAAGCCTGTTCGTCTCATGCTGAACATCAAAAGAATCTACGATTTATCGCTTTGTTAAATAGTTCTTTGAGATAAAATTTAATTGTTTGTGGGCGATGCGGAAGAAATAACGCTCCAGGGATGGAGCGGGATGACGCTCCAACGCGATGGCGATACCACAGTATCTAGTTAGCTGTAGGAGAAATTTAATAGTTTAAGCATTGATCGAATTCAAGGCGTAAGCAAATCTCAGTTGAACAACGGACAAGTTTCAGGCTTTACGTGTTACGTAGTTAGGTGTACGTGCTTTGACAAGTGGAAACTCATCCACATATCTTCAGGACATAAAGACATTTTTCGGCATTTGTGCGGTAATTACCACATTTTTATTACGAAACACGTCAGTAGTGTCATCTTAGGAAAAAAATCTCGTTTTTCATAAACTTTGTTTTGGGGTTTCTGTTAATGAAAAATAGTCGACAAAATTGAAAAATATGGGCTAGTCCATGGTCTGAATCTTGCTCCACTCGTTTTCATCGCCGTAATTGATCGCTTGATAATTCCGGTTATTTATCCGGTATACTGTATATACACCCGACCTTGCCCTAATTATCCCTCCCTTTTTACGAAAGCGATGCGCTTATTTGTGTTAGTCAAATGTTTTGATAAAAATGAGTAAATTCTGTTTTAACCTTGGTGTTATTCATGGCTTGTTTAACGCAATACATGGTTTCATCTAGCTATCTGGTCCTTTTTTTTCCGGTATAACCTGCCCCTCATATTTAATTGTTACCGAGTCATGTGTTGATTAATTGACCATAGCGGCCAGCTGCCTTCATAAGGACCAGAGTGTTTTTGATGAAAACATTCAATTGCCAATATGGTGGGACTGAGTGGTACCTCGTATAACGCGTATGCTGTTGGCATTCTCTTGATTTTACTTACTGGTGTTGGAACAAATGGCTGCTTGCTGTTCTTTCTCTTTCGAAACAAACAAAGCCGGCAGCGCGTCTTGACGCCCTATCTGGTAGGTATTTCAGCAGCAAATTCAACCATGATTGTGACGTGTCTCCCGATAACGTTCACCAATGCGATGTCACATCGATGGTTGTTCAACGATGTAGTTTGCCGAGTCGAGGGGTTTATCGCGGGTACTGCGGCCATCTCTATGATGCTCACTCTCGCATGTATAGTTTACAAGGTACATAAAGGGATGACACACATTCTAGTGCGCAACCGAGCGTTGTACAAGAGAAGCCGGCGGCCGTGGGGGCTGATAGCTGGTGTTTGGCTGGCGTCCGCGGTAACGATGCTGCCACCTCTCACAGGCGTTACAAGCATGACATATGAGGCCGGTCAGACAAACTGCGCGCCGAACTGGCGACCAGAGGATACCAGAGACATTATCTACGCAGTCTCTTTAACAACCATTGTGTTCATTGTGCCTATGAGCACATGCATATTCTACCTTGTGCGGATCCGTGTCACCTTGTCAAGGCTACATGTCCACCAGAGCCGACCGAGGTCTCGGTTCGCCCTAGCCTACAAAGGCATCACCAAGATGGTGGGCGTGTCAGTGGCAATGTATGTGGTCACGTGGATGCCTTACTGTGTTTGCGTCTTCGTGTCGTTGTGTGGAGGGGCTTCTCTGCTTCGCTCTCCCAGTGTGACTTTCATCCCGCACTTGATCGCTAAATCCAGTTTTCTCTGGATGCCGATTATTTACTTCTTGCTTTACAATAGGTGGGTATTAACAATTGGTTTGTGATTCAGTAAGATGCATATCCCATTCCCATGGCGGGAATTCTATTTATTAATGCGAGACACTCATACTGGGCATTAATGGGTTTGATCCACTGGCAACAAGATATCGAAACAATTGAAAATGAAAAATGTCGTACAGTACTGCACTCTTCTATCTCTGCTAAAACAAATCCTGTAAAACGTAGAATTTGTGTGATTTATTTTCTGCTCTTAATATGCACCTATTTTAATTACGGTCAACTCGAAGTGGTTATATACTGGTCTCTGAAAACCATGTGAATTCAGGCTTGTAACAAGAATTCTACAAGTTTCTTATGTTCTAAGCTTGAATTTGTTTTTTGTTTTAGGCTTATTCGCTTATTTATTTGACTCAAATACCAATGAATTATGCGTGCCCTGACACATGGATTCGCCGAGTGCAAATACAGGGCCATGAAACAGAAAACCTCGACCGGGAATCGAACCCGTTTCAGCATAGATGAGAGGACCGGTACGCACAGACTGGGTCGCCTTTGATCCCGTGTATTAGGTTGAAATAAGATAATACATATAAACACAAATACTTTCCACATTTTACAGTCATTCTTATCATTAATACAGTTTATAGCAATACACCAATTTCTTTTTGCACTTTTCAGAGGTTTAAGAATTTTTCGTCGACGTCATCGCGTGCTTCCACACGTAAACCACGCGAAGCAAGCTACCAACTCAACAAACAGCGAAAATCCATTCAAGCACAATTCACGGAAGTATGCCTCGAATCTGCGATGGTTGGGCCAACAAGAAACCCCTACACCGCAAGCCCGCTGGATTTATCAAGAGGAGCTCTCAAATATAACATTTAGTACAGCAAGTACCCGAGGGGGCATGCGCAGAAATGCGATATTTTTAGACCTGGATAGCAAAGTGGTAAAATGATAGCGGGCTCACTCAGAGAGACGGATGAATAACAAATGTAGCAACAATAGAAAATGAAGGGCAACCAAAGGGACATCCCGTTTTTTTAGCTGATTCTGTTCCCGTCACTGTATCCATGGTATCTAGACTCTATAAAGATAACTAGAAAGTCAGACCCGTACCCAGGATTTTTCTTGGGGGGATGCTAAATCCGAGAAAGTGGACTTAATTTTTCCGGGGGGGGGGGGGGGGGGGGGGAGGAGTGAGGTAGGGATAGAGTTCTCTGATAAAAATCTAACCAACTCCGAAAGAACAAAAAGGGATTTTTTATGCCTTTGCAGTATCTCCACGGGACGTTTATTGTAGGATTTGGCTACATACCGGAGTGATCTAGCTTATGGTTTTTAGTTTTGTCTACAAATAGCACGTCTATTGAGAACCAAAAGTGGACTTTCGGCCGTTGTGGGCCTGAAAGTCATACCTTGAAGAATCAAGACTAGAACCAAATTTCTATAAATGGTTTGCAGTTCAAACCTCCCCGTCCTCCACAGTCCGTTAAAACTTGGGTTTTTACAGTTATAAGTGATTTGGAGGAAAACGGCTGAGACGGACCACGAATGTTCCACTGGCTGGTTTTGAATTTTCCGGCGTTATCTTTGCTAATATTTCCCCAAAAGGCGAATCCCGGTTTTCGTTGTAGCTCTCCAGGGATTAGCGCGTAGGCGGGTCTACATAAGAAAATGGAAAATACAACTTACAGGGTATACAGTAAAAACGAGCAGACGGCTCATTAGAGTTTTAACTATGGTTTTAAAATCAATTCCAGCAGAATATCGAGCACAACTGCGCGTCAAAAAACTTGTAGCAGAAACTGTAGCGATTTTTGTGTCTTTAGACACGTAAAAACAAGCCGTAATCAATGTGGTTTCTTTGAAATATATTTATTAGAAGATGTTAAAACTGATCTTGATATCTCCACTGTTTTTCTTAATTTTGTTTCCATGACAATTTCAGCTATATAGGCAATCCTGTATACTTTCTAAAAAAATTTCTGTCGCGGTGGTGCAAACATAAGCAATGCCCTAAAACTATGTAAAACCATGGAAATTATCATAGGTCACAATTTTTGGGGGGGATAACATCGGTCAGTGCGTGCCTCGTGCGCCCACATTAGCTACGCGTCCTTGTGGGAAAGTCCCCGGCAAAATCTTGCCCCGTCTCGGTAAAAAAATATTCCCCCAAAATAATGCTGTTTTTAGTCGTTGTCCGACAAACGAAAAGTGGGAGAAAGTGGGACCATAATCCACCTGTAGACGGTTTTGTTCAAGAATGCAAAATAATGAGATCGCAAACCTTGCATTTCAATATTTTGCTTGATACTTAAGGGAGGGTCCTGAAGGGGTAAAACAGGAGCCGGGATTCGCCTGATTTTGGGCCGGGAAAAAAGGACTATTCCTGGTTACCGGGAACGGGATTCGTCTTTTGGGGACGGGAATCAACATGCTTCAACGGCTACGGGTTTTTTTAATCACTTCTTGTTTATGCTGAAAACGTTGTTAATCTATATACTTTTTCGCATATTAAGAACTTTTTAATAGCAACAAACTTCAAACTTTGCTGCTCAGCGGACTTCACTTCCTAAGACTCCTAACCCTTCTAAATTCGAAACAATCACTGGAATACATTTTTTTTTATAAGAAGGTCCAGGCTGAGATCTCACCAAATTTTAAGAACATGCCGAGGCTCAGATAGCAGCAAGATATTGCTTCTTTAGTCTTATGTGTTCTAAAATGCAGTTTGTCATTTGTGTAATTCTCCTCCTAATAATTCATTGGGTACTATATTTTATAAGCATTTAAATTTAAGAACATCGTTAAGAAACGGCCCCGCCTCAACTAAAAATTAGATGTTCTTATAAAAAAGTGTATCAAATAGCAAGCTTCGAGTGCATAGTACCCTCTTGTTAAAAAAGGTCATACACTTATGAGCCCCTGCATATACTTTTTTGGCGTATGATTGAAAGACTGATTAGCATGTAGCAGTCGTGAGCAATTTTCGCGATAGCCAAATGTTGCTATAACCATTGTAAATAATATGATTGACACCGCTTCAACTCTGTATAAGTCAGAACGTAATAAAACAAGCATATTTATTACCCGGTATACCTCCTATTGTATTGTTGAGCGACTATTCTACAGCATCTCATAAATAAATATTCTAGAAATCCTAGTTCGCTCACCGGATTTCAATATTGACCTCTTGTCACCTTTTCACCTTTCATTCTGAATACTAAGTATGCACCTGCTAGTCATACAGGTCATGCGTAGTGTGACCTATGCCAAAACCAGTTTATCGTTTACTTTAGATAAACATTAACTTTACAGACATTTCGGACAAGCCAAACGTATTCCTCAGCCTCATTATTCTGTAGTATTTTATTAAATGATTATTTCTAGTCAATTGATTGTTATTCTAACATCGACGGATTCTTACTATAATAATCCTCAATTGTGAAATTGTTCTGTTCCCTTAGATCAACATCAATTTGCAATTCTTGCATCACTTATGTTAGAGCAGTCAAACCAGTTATCGCAGAATAATTAATTAGTCAATATAAATAGGAGTTCATTGTAAAACATATTACACTTGTAATAACGACAGCTTGCGGCGGAGGCTATCGAGTAAGTTCTGTTGGCTGCGTGAAGACAATCCCTAGTCAAGGAAGAGGTCTAGAAAGGATTCTTTTCTATCAGCCTCGCCTTCTGAGAATCGTCTGATCGTTACCTCCTAGAACGAGCTTGAATACCTCCCTGCTCGCTAAAATGAGCTTGTCCTTACAATAAACGCTACTGTGAACCAGCAACCAGCCGTTCGTATTGTGACCTCCCGCCCGTCCCGCATGCAATTTGACCTCGTTCACCCCTTACAACAGTATACAGATGGTCCATGAACTGCCAGGCGCGTATCCAGAATTTACTGGGGGAAGAGGGGAGGGGGGGGGGGGGGGGGGTTTGCACAGTATTAGGTATAATGAAATAAGATGATGAATAAATCTCATATGAGGAATAAATGGTATTCGCCTTTTGGATGTCCAAAGGTCGTAGGGGCCAACATTCTAGTTACTAACCTGTAAGCCAAATTAACGTCTCTACACATCCCTTATAACGATATTCGGTATAAATAACAATATTCTCGGTATAACGACAACAATCTCGTGCACCAAGAGTAACATCTCGATATAACGTCAACGATATATACGCAAGAGGAGGCAAATATGTATTGCAGTTTGACCCATTTGTATTTTTGGTGTAAATTGCTCCTACACAATAGCATTTACAGCCTTACAAAACCGCCTCATTATTCCGCCTACTTGTCATCCATTCTAATTTTATTTCTTTTATTTTTTTTTTTGGGGGGGAGGGGGGAGATAGGGTCTTATGCTGACGAATTTGAATAAAGATATTTTGTTTCCTCAAATACCTTAACATCGAGATTTTTCGTCTTTTCGATATAACGATAAAATGATCCCCTTCCCTGTACTGTTACAGGCTTGGCACTGTTATCTGTTACACTTCTTTTTACTGTGTTTATTCACTTTTATGCATTGCAGACCTTGTTTACGCGGCTATCCCCTGCGGTTCCGAAATACAAGGGCGTTCAACTTCGCACGTCCGAGTTTCGAGGCAATAGATTCCTTGAAAAAAAAGTATAACTTGTATAACTAGTATTGTTGGATTGGGATAAAAACAAAAAGGCAAAATAACACTTCAAAGGTTTTAGAGAAACGCAATGCATGCCGGTAAGAAAAACAATCAGATAATGTATGCTAATGAATGCAAATATATCAGAAGCACGTATCCGCTCTTTTGGCTCGCTGTCTCGCTGTTACGTCGAACGAGAGCGACGAAAGTCTGACACCATTGCTAGAAATTTTCAAGGGGGTATTTATTTTACCGGAGAAAAGTCATATTTCAAAATCATATGTTCGCGGTAAGTCCTCTAAACTTACATTAACCTTTTGCTATCTTTTTTATACGTGATTTTTTAAGATATAGTTGTAAATTAAAGGAAAAATATTGCTTCTAAGTAACATGTCGTTCTTTCGCTTTGCAGGTTCCAAAGCAATTTTGGAGATGGTGAATTCGTGGCAAGCATCGTAATAAAAACCTCGATTGTTTTTTAGTACATATAAGAAAAACGTTCTCCAAAACTCGAAGACTCAATAACACAATCCGTAGCTGGGATCTGCGCTTCTACTGCAGTTGGTGCTAAAAACTCTGCGATTGCCCTTATTTTACAACTAGCGCCCAAGACGTTCTAAGCTTTACGGAGATATGGCAAGTAAAGGACCACGAAAAAGCCGGTGAGTAAGCCATAATTTCACACAAATAGCGCCTCAACTGGTCACTGTACTGTTGTTCGTAGTTAATGATGTAGTTATTTATTGTGTTAAGAATGTTCCTACTGGAATAATTTAGCACCAAACACGATCCGTAAAGATGCGCTTCATCGATCGACCTTCGATCGAAAGGTGTTAGATTTCCTCGTTCGCATTTAAAAAGCTAAAAATTGTTCTTCACGTGTTGACAATTCTATTAATTTCGATCCGTAACCTTCTGGTGTATGTTTAGGATGTATTATTGTTGTTTTCTCGTGCACATTTTGAATGTTTGTAGACCATTGTTATTGACGCGTTAGCCGTAGAGACATTACTTATATACTTATTGATTTGGTGAAAATCATTTGACATCGGAAAATGTTAGAATTTTGTTCAAAGTGTAAGGATTTAAAACAAGTGAATTTAAAGTGATCTATGTAGTAGTTTCAATTATTACTATGTAGCCTTTCTATGACTTTTATTGTCTTTCATCATACCATACTGGTATGTATAAGCGTATGCAAACGCTAAAGATATAAGGGTTTTATTCTTAAGGTCTGTTGTTTTTTCTCATAACAACGATACACGTAGAGTATTCTTCATTGACTTCTTATGTAACCTTTCTCCATATTGGGGATATTTTTTTATACGTCTTCATTTATACGTCGTCATTGCATAGGCCTGGTTCCGTGTGCGTGGTAATCCGATCCTCTTTTTTTTTTGGTTATGACGCAGGGGGTGTTACGGGGGTATGTAAAACCTGATAATGGCTTTAAACAGAGTCGTGGTTTGATACAAGTACGTGTTCTGTTTTTTGAAAATCATAGCTTATCTTTAGATATATCAAGTAGAAGTGAATAATATTGGCTAATTGACCAAAATATTTGGCCTTGTGTAAAATTCTATTGACGATGATAAGAATACCAAAGTGTCGAGATACCCGATAGCCAAAAACGCATGCCCAAATACTATATACCCGGCAACTTTCATATATTTTTTAAAATAGCAATATAAATCATATTTATCCATTCAAATCCATGTAGTATTGTTTAAAACTTGTAAGCAATTCCGATGCAAAAGCATTTGTTATTATTTAGAGCGATTCGCAAAGACTGGGCACACCATAACTAAGAAATTCTAGTCAACACTTCGGAAAGTTTCAAGCAAATAAACCTCACAAGAGTGATTGTCGAAACACTACATACCCGACAGGTTTTTTTTTTTTTTTTTAATCACCCAAAGAACAATATCTGTGAATATATAAACATGTAACATTACTAAGAACTTGAAAGCTTGATTCAAGAAACAATCATAATTGAACTTCTGGGGAACAAACAATCAAAAAAGCAGCAGAAATAACAAAAAAAAAATGATGCGGCCCCAAAAAAGAATGTGAGTGGGGACGATAAGCGTCTTTGTTTTACTTGGCCTTCCCTCTATATTTTCAGGCTGTCGGGAATGTAGTGTTTTGACAATCGTTCCTGTGAGGTTGGTTCGCTCGAAATAAAGAAATTCAAGTGTCAACTCGAATTTCTTTGATATGGTATGCCCAGCCTTTGCAAATCGCTCTAAATAACAAAAGCTTCTTGCATCAGAATCACTTCTAAGTTTTAAACAGTACTACATGGATTTGAATTGATAAATATGATTCATATTACTATTAAAATATATATATATATAAAAGTTGCCCGGTAGCTAGTATTTGGCCATGCGTTCCCAGCTCTCGGGTATCTAGACACTCCGTAAGAATATTGCTAATTAAGTTTGATACAATACACAAAAAACTGGTATTCAACTCATTTAATTAACTTCTTTAGTATGCATAAACTTTTTGAGTTTAAAGTCCAATTTTTGCAATTACACAACAACTTCCTGGATATAATCTTGCTCTTAGCTAGTAGAACCTCCATAGAGAGACCTCTTAATTGGCAGCCTCTATATGATTGACACTGTCAACAGACAGCTAGAAGGGTTGGTCCAGATCTACACAGGGCATCTGACAAGATGCAGAAATGGAAGATGAAAATAGAAATTGGACTTTTTTTATTTTTGGACAGTGTTTATTTATTTATTTATTTTGGTGTGGGTGGGGGTGGGGGTGGGGGGGAGAAGCCTGGGTTGACAACTGAACTTTACCCTGGGAAAGTCTGTCTGTGAAACGGCGACCGTTGTCTTGTTCTGTTCTACTTGAAAATTTGATTGTGATTGGACAAATACAACGGGCCGTCGTATTGGCCCTGCGCCAGACTCTGCACCTGTCTCTCTCGCTTGGTCAAACAAATGTGTGACAAAAAAAGATGGTGGAAGATGCCTTAAGTCAGTGTTAAATGACAGGCTCTGGAGTTCTCCTATGCAATCAATTTGGCCCTTTACTTTGACCAGGTATCTCTTTTCACATTTGTTGATGATACGATCACATAAAACATAGTTTTTGTTGGAATTCATCCATATGGTCTGAAGGATTTTGTGGTATCTATAGCTCTGTCTTTGTTTTAGAACTTTCCTTGCCAATTCATGTCTCTGGGTTTTTGCATTTGTTTGTTTGTATTTGTGCTGAGAAGAACGTGAGTAACCAAAACTATGACTAAACTGCAACACAGAGAAGCACTAGGGAGAGCCATTGATTAAACCTACCCACACTAGAATATGTGTTTGATTTGATTTGTGGTTTATTATAGGGATGTTCAAAAAAAGTGCAAATCAAGAGATGCAGCCAGGTCCAGAAGAGGACAGCAGAATGACGAGTTTGCGGAATTGTCACATCAGCTACCCTTGCCCAAATCCATATCAAGTCAGCTGGACCGGCTTTGCATCATGAGGCTAACAAACAGTTACATCAAGATCAAACGGCTCCTCAGCACGATGATGAACCAAGGTATTCATGGCAATAATCTTTCTCTCTTCCATCCCTTTAATGATAAGGTGTGTACCCAGGATTTACTGAGGGAGCGTGTGTGTGTGGTTGGGTAGGGGGCAGTTATAGGTATCATGGAGAATGGTTATGTAATATTTGATGATGCTTCAATAAGAATTGACCCACTTTTTTGTACTATTTTCACCTGTTTTTTTTCATCAAATGAAAGCACTTACTGTATTTTGTGATATTCTCCCCACAGATGTACCCAATGTGTATGCCCTTAACTTCCAAGAATCCTCTTTGTTTGACAAACAGTTGCTTCAGGTCAGACTTAATCCTTTTTTGTTACTAAAAATCACATAAACAATACTAACTAAACAAGTGTTTATCTCTTGCAGGCTTTAGATGGGTTTGTGTATGTTATAGCCCAAGATGGACAATGCTTGTACATCTCTGAAAATGTCACTTATTACTTGGGACTCTCACAGGTAAAGCCAATAGAAAATGCTACTGTACCTCAACCTACTGCTACTGTACTTCAGTTATATATCTTCACTGTTAACTCCACTTTTTGTGGCATTTTAGGAACCATTTCATGTATAGATGGATGTGATTTCCTGTCTATAGAAGTAACAAATTCTGTCTACTTAAGTTACAAATCTTCTTTTTGTTTCTCTAGATCGAGGTAACTGGCAACAGTTTGTACAAGTATGTTCATCCCTGCGACCATGAGGAACTTGCCAATCAACTTGGGGGTCGGATCCCATTAGAAGACATGGAGATCTTTGATGGCTTATTTTGCTCTGACTCTGTCTTCATGATGAGTAACAACTTGAAAGCAGGCTCAAAACGTGTTGACAGCAGCGACCACTACAAGTCTTTCTTTTTGCGCATGAAGAGCACACTAACAAGCAGAGGGAAAAATGTCAACCTCCGGGCATCAACTTACAGAGTAAGATAAACATTTCCCCCAGACATCAATGTAAAATGGACATGACAGAATAATATTTCAAATAAAGCTAATTTCATGCCAAATTAAGGCATATAATTTCTTGAGCTATTTTGCAAGTAATAGCAAACTAAATAAAATCAGACTGAACTTTTGATGAAACTTTTTGTAAAGTTCATTTCAAATTTATAACTTTCGTTCCAGCACTCATAAAAATAATAATAATAATAATAATAATAATAACTTTATTTACAGAGGGTGGCACTTAATAGTGTAATACACTAGTAAACTTGTGGCCCTCAAAACTCATACATACAAATAATACAATATAAAATATATATATATATATATATAAAATCTCTATTTACAATACAAATTATAAAAATACTATTCCCACCCAGACCAAAAGGAAAAAAAAAAAAAAAAAAAAAAGATTGAATAAATAAAATAAAATATGAGTTAATTCGAAATATTAAAATGATTTAAAAGTAATTGTTCATTAAGATATTTATGACGGAGAGCGTTCTTAAAAGAGCTTATATTAGGCAGTTTCTTTATGCTGGCTTCTAAATTGTTCCATTTACGGATGGCATTTACTGTAAACGTTTTCCCACCTTCGGTTTTTCTAGTATACTTTGGAGTTATAAAATTCAGTCCTGAGAAACGAGTATTTCTATTATGAAGTGTATTGTTCAGCTTAAGAGTTTCAATTAGATATTCGGGCACCATCAGTTGTAGCCTTTTAAAGAGAATAGAACACATTGAGATGTGATTGTCCAGATAGAAAGGCAGCCATTGAAGTCTATTAAACAACGGTACTGAGGGTGCTCTGGGTTCAGCGTTGAGTATTAGACGTGCAGCTCTTTTTTGTAGAGTTAGAAATCTTGACAAACAATCCTTAGTTGATGCTGTTTGCCAAACAGTCCCAGCATAGCTAAACAAAGGTTTGATCATGGCATTATAGAAATTTGTTCTTTGTTTGAGGGGTAGACAACCTTTGATCTTATTTAGTACGCCGATTCTTCCTGCAATTTTCTTGTATGTCCTTTCAGCGTGATCCGAAAAGGTCAATTTACTGTCCACATCCAGTCCAAGGAGTCTTACTGATTCCACTGATTCAAGGGTGTTTCCATTAGATGTCGAAATGGATAATTTACTGTGTGGTGCTTTCTCTCCAAGGCGTTTACCAGTCACAAGTAGTGATTTTGACTTCGTCTCATTTATTGGAAGTTTGTTGCAATTGGTCCATACTTCCACATCCCTCATCACTGAATTAAGAGTGTTCTCTAAATTGGAAGTATTATTGACATCGGTTGAAAACGAGATAGTAGTATCATCCACATAAAGATCTATCTTCACTTTAGGTGAACTAATATGAAAAGGAAGATCGTTGATGAATAAAACAAAAAGCAAAGGGCCAAGAATGCTTCCTTGAGGAACTCCATGTTGTATAACAGAAAGATCTGAGTCCACGCCGTCAATAGAAACAAATTGTCGCCTTCCCCGTAGATAGGATTCAAACCATGACGTAGTGTTCTTGTCTAAACCATAGGCTTTCAGCTTTGACATCAAGATAATATGGTCAACCATGTCAAAAGCCTTTCGATAATCAATAAGGAGCATACCACTTACACAGTTCTTATCCAATTGAAAGAGGAGATTATCTACTACTTTAATTAATGCTGTCTCAGTTCCATGATGCCTGCGGAACCCAGATTGACTTGCATATAATAATTTGTTTTCGACAAGATAATCATAAAAATGATTGTGAACATGTCTCTCAAGAAGCTTAGACAGGATGGGCAAGACGGATATAGGGCGGTAGTTACTCTTGTCCATATGATCACCAGATTTATATAAAGGGGTAACTTTGGCCGTTTTCCATCGTTTTGGAAACTCGGAACTTTCGATAGAGTAGTTCATCAGCTTTGAAATTGAGGGTGCAATTATAGGTGCCGCCAGCTTAAGAATCTTTGCACTGAATTTATCGATACCCATAGCTTTCCTTAAGTTCAAAGTTTGAAGACAATTAATTGTAAAACCAATAGGGATTCGCGGTATCGAGAAAACAGTTTCAGGGTCCTTTCTGGAAAGTACAAAGTGCTCCAGCTTTGAGATGTCAAACGGTACACTTGGTAGTAGATTTCTCAAGCTATCAGCAATGGATGTAAAATGTACATTAAAATCATTGGCACTCAGATTACAAGTGGAGCGTTTTTCTGTTTTCTCATCAGTACCCATAAGCGATTTGATAATTTTCCAGACTCCTTTAGGATTGGAAAAGCAAAAGAATCGTCAATAAAACATTTTCTGAGAAGGCCAAAATCTTGAAGATGTGTTTTGCCCCCACAGATAAGTGTTTTGTAATAGAGAAAATCAGTATGGAGTGCAAGGAAACAACAGCAATTGTACGAAATCCTGACTTCTATAGCATCTCTTTGCAGTGGGCAGGTTTTTCCGTCATGTACATACAGAGGAAGAAAAATTTTAATAAAAAAGCTAGAAGTTTTATTGTATTTTTTTTTTTTAATTTATTTGTTTTTATATTTAAAAAGGTTTTAAAAAGGTCTCAATAGGGACCTTTGGGTTCTTAATGTTATCAACTCTGAATCATAGTGCACATACAATCCAATGTATTTTATAAAAGATGTCAAGAAATGAATAACCTGCAGATGTGTTTTGATTTATGGTGAAATCACAGGTGGTCCACTGCACTGGTAGCATGAAGTACAAGACGATCATCAATAAAGAAGGCCAGGAACAGAAAGTCCCCCTCTTCCTGGTCGCCATTGCTGTACCTCTGATGTTTGCTACCACATTCGAGGTACCTCTGGATCGGGGAACATTTACTAGTCGTCACATGTTGGACATGAAATTCCTCCAGTGTGATGACCGGTGGGTATAGTGTTGAGTACATGTGACACCATTACCAATTAAAACAATGGTGGCTTTGTGTGTTCTAGTGTAGGTTCTCTCACCTCTAGGCTCCGAAGAAGTGTTCACACTTTCAATCTTATGTAGCTTTATGTCCCCAATTCCACCACGCCTACACAGTAGTGTAGTACTAGTAATTTGACAGCTTGTCTAGTGTTTCTAGTCATACCATATCTCCTGGGTAGTTAGCACATTTGAGCTGAGAAACGTTACAATTTTTTTTGCATGTAAATAACTCAAAGTTTACCGAGACCTGCAGAAAAAAGCATATTTATATATATTTATATTCTAGGCAAATGCTTTGTATCAATTTTTAAACTGTGTCCTTGTAATGGCATTCACCACAGGGTATCCAGCCTGCTGGGTTACACTAGAGAGGAGATGATAGGCAAATCGTGGTATAGCTTCCATCATGCTGCAGACTTAGACAACGTGCTCAATACTCATAAAATGCGTAAGTATTGGTTCAATCGCCTTTAACTAACGGGACAAGGTTTTGTCCCAGTAATGGTCTCTTAGTTGAACTAATAAGCAGTTGCAAAGAAGCTTAAAGTATAAAGTTGAAGCTGATCATTTTTAGCCTAGGCGTTTCTTATCTGTAACATTTCCTGTGGCAAAGGAGAGGATTGAGTGGTAAAAGAATGAGAGGGAAAGTGGGAAATACATCTAACTTAACCCCTGCGTGTTTTTGGCATCCAATGATGACTCCAGTTAAGATGGGTTTATTGTCCCGGAAAAGCGTACGGGTAACATGTTATTGATGTGTTTTCAGTTTTGACCAAGGGACAGTCGGTCAGCAAGTACTACCGCTTCATGGTCCGGGGAGGTGGCTGGGTGTGGCTACAGACGAAAGCTAACGTGGTTTACGATAGCAAGACTTGTCAGCCCCAATTCGTATTCTGCATTAACTATGTTCTAGGGTAAGTTCCAACTGCCTACCTCGTTATTTGTCCCAATATTTAGGCATGTACCCAGGATTTCTGGCGGGGAATGGGGGGGGGGGGGGGGGGGGGCAGTCATAGGTAACATATGGAAAAAGAATAGGATTTGATGGTCCTAGAAATGGACTACTTTTTGGTTGCCGGGGGAGGGGGGGTGCCCTCTGTTTATGCGCATGACATTGTCTAGTATTAAGAATGTTGTTACTTCATCAAATATTGCCTCGTCGATATATCGTTTTCCCTTATGCACCAAGTATGATCTCGCTGAAGTTACGAATGCTTTGTTACGTACGCATCATTGTCTAGGCAGTGGATTCGTTCCAAACTATTTCGACTGTTGAAGGCAGCATACAAACATTTTACTATAATACGGACATATTGCTTGATAAACATAAATATGCGATTTGGTCATGCTTTTAATAAAGGCCAAGGTACATTAATACAGGCCGGACTCCAATCTTGAAAATGTAGCATCTATTCTCGATACCTCAGAAACTGCAAAATTGCAAGGTCCTCTGCCCACGACAATAGTACGCGGCCGTTGAGCACCGCGAAAAGAGTGGGCTGCACTTTAGGTATATTATTCGGTACATGGTGCAGCACTATTATTCCCCACTCCTCCCCCCTCTTTTTTCCCTTCCCTTCTCGTCGCCTCGAATTCGGGACTAGTATATATCAAATTTCCATCTATTACATTCTTGATTTTCAACTTTATTTCTTCATTTCTACAGCGGAAAGCAGGATAGTTCGGCGCTGCTTGCAACAGAGCAGATAAACCCTGTCCCTAGTGCACTCGCCCTAGAAACCATCATCAAGACCGAGGAAGGCCAACAGCCCCCGTTGCCCTTAAAAGAGACAATCGTGTTGGAGGAGCAAGCCAAAGCCAGGAAAAACATGGCTAAAGAGGCAAAGAGCACTCAAGTGAAATCGGAGCCGTCCTTTACGCCCTGCAAGATCAAGGAAGAAAACGACAGCCGCGACTGCAGCTGCATCGAGATGGATTGCGAACACATGAACTTCCAGGAAGTGACACCCGTCACGTGGGAAGACATGATCCAGCAGCAACAAGAGTACGATCGCTCCACGTGGGACCATTACAACAACTCACGGGACGCGGACAGGGGGATGGACACGCCCCGCCTGTCTCCCGACCCCAAGGACGAGTCCATGCCCAGCTCAGAGGAGTCCACGGAGGACAGCAAGGAAAGCGAGGAGAGTGAGGCGGTTGACGAGTCGAACGAGCTGCAGAACCGCGCGCCGTACATCCCCCCACCCACCGGTGATGCGGCGCTCATGTGCGATAGCGGGCTGTTGGAAGAGATCTCGTTCGCCGACTCCCCGCTTGTGATGCCTTCGTGGTTAGATGGAGACGAGCTACTGCATGTTCGAAGGGTCACCATCCCCCAACAGACAGCGCAGAAGAGTCTTTCCAACGGGCCCTCGCCCATCCTGTCGCGGAAGAGGTTCTTGCCGGACGCCATCCGCCGCAATGGTTACATTACGAACGATATGCTGACGGGCGTGAAAGCTCTATTCCCCTATGTAACCCAAAGCGATGCCGAGGTGAATGCGCCTGTACAATCGTGTAATCTCCTGCAAGGTAGCGACCTCCTGACGGCGCTAGACCAGTGCGATCCAACCTTCATGTAACCAAACAGGACATAGCCACTATTACCTATGTACATACTATCATCATCTCGGTTTTAAAATTTGAGCCGCCTATAAATACTATACATACAACAGTAGGACATATTTCCTCGTATTCGCGCCAGGGTATCACGGTGTGTCGGATCTGCCTTGTTTAGTCCATGCGCTCCTTAGATCCCTGGTTCTAATTCAAAGAAATATTGTGTATTTCTAACTTAACATATTCATAGTATTATTTTCCTATCGCGTTAGTCTGATACCCATAAGATTATCATTACAACTTCCGAGGTAGGTGGCTTTTGTATACCAAAGGTCTGTTGTTACGGGGCGAAAGGAGTTTCAGGATGAGGTAGTTGAACACAGATCCGCAGGTAGAGATATCGTTCGTGTCTACAATTCCCCCGTTCTATATTTTATCTATTTTCTTACAGTTTAGATGAGGGGGAGATGAACGCGTTTTCTATGCTTGTATGCGCTTCATGCCAATAGTTAGAGTTTGCTGGAAGAAAACTGTAGTTACATGACACTTAACGAGTGCGAAGGAAAGACAAGTGTGTTGTTTTCCATAGATTGATTTAATCAGTTTAAGGTAAAAAGACATAAATTATAATTAATTTAAGTAAAAAGTAAAATAGATATATTAAACTGCTAAAGGTTCTCACCTCGTGTTTTTATTTTACACCATTTTTATGAAACAAACTCGTTTATAAGGTCTAATAATGATTTTCGCTGTTAATCGCAAAATCGTGCCTTGAATTTCTTGTAGTCATGCGAGATCGATTGTGTCATGATTTATTTATTGTATTGTCTTATTTTGGTTGCACCTCGCAAATCTAACGTTAGTAGAAGTTGAAAATAACGTGACTGCAGTGGAAAGACTCAAACCTTTTTTGTAAAGTTGAGAGATCCACCGGACGATTTTCTTTCCATGGGTGACATGTATCTTGGCCCTGTTCATTGTTTCTTTTCTTGCAAAACTCGAGTAGATTTCTTAGAAAACTTCAAAAGAAAAATTCATCACTATTCTGAGACAACCAATACCGTTTTAGGTTATTACGATCGAAACGGCGCCGTAGGTATTTGTCGCCCTGTTGTGTTCTTAAATTAGAATAGATGTACGTTTAGAATGTACTAGTATATAGATAATAATATACCATACTAATAAATACTGACTATGGAAGAGGGTGATGTCTTGAAGCTTTATAACATCTTTGTTTCACTAAATGGATTTGATGCAAATTGAAAAAAAAAGTTTGCCCATGGTGAAATTCTTTTTTTCTTTTTGCAACGAAACTTGGTTTTGCGTGAGACATGTTTAGCGTTTTAGTGTTACCCTAGGCAAGGGCGTGGCGCGCCCTGTAAGCCACATTGAAAAATAAACTTATGTGGTCTCGCTTCGTTGGGATCATACAGTTGAAATGAATATTTTCACCCCGCTTGCGCGCTGCCTTTTGCATTGATACCAAACCCCAAAGACCTAGCCAAGGTCAGTCCTTTGGTAACGTATTTAGACCCGGTGGTACCGCTATTAAACGGTCACCTTAGGGACCTAGCCAAGTGGCCTCTTTAATAGAGGTTAGTCCTTTGGTAACGTATTTAGACCCGGTGGTACCTCTATTAAACGGTCACCTTAGGGACCTAGCCAAGTGGCCTCTTTAATAGAGGTTAGTCCTTTGGAAACGGTATTTAAATACGGTGGTACCGCTATTAAACGGTCACCTTGTACTGACCTAGCCAAGTGGCCTCTTAAATAGAGGTTAGTCCTTTGGTAACGTTTTTAGACCCGGGGGTACCTCTATTAAACGGTCACCTTAGGGACCTAGCCAAGTGGCCTCTTTAATAGAGGTTAGTCCTTTGGAAACGGTATTTAAATACGGTGGTACCGCTATTAAACGGTCACCTTGTACTGACCTAGCCAAGTGGCCTCTTTAATAGAGGTTAGTCCTTTGGTAACGTATTTAGACCCGGTGGTACCTCTATTAAACGGTCACCTTAGGGACCTAGCCAAGTGGCCTCTTTAATAGAGGTTAGTCCTTTGGAAACGGTATTTAAATACGGTGGTACCGCTATTAAACGGTCACCTTGTACTGACCTAGCCAAGTGGCATCTTAAATAGAGGTTAGTCCTTTGGTAACGTATTTAGACCCGGTGGTACCGCTATTAAACGGTCACCTTGTACTGACCTAGCCAAGTGGCCTCTTAAATAGAGGTTAGTCTTTTGGTAACGTATTTAGACCCGGTGGTACCTCTACTAAACGGTCACCTTAGGGCCCCTAGCCAAGTAGCCTGCGTGCAGCCAGAAATAGTTCCATTATTACCGTCTTCGAATTACCGACAGAAAGCTTGCCGCGCCGCTAAACACTTTCTGAAACCTAACCACTCCACTTCTGACATAGAGCTCATACCTATTGAAAAAATAACAAACAACCGCAAAGCAAGAGAAGCCACACTGACGGCTGACACTCGGTGGCCTCAACCGGCGTGAACCGTTTAGTAATCCACACCACTCTATTTACCATCATCCACTATTTTCGTTAAGTTACTTCTTACTCAATTACTATTTTTATCTTTGTTAGTTAATCATCAATGAACACTGTACATATACTAGCTGTAACATGCCACTGTAACTCATTTATAACCTAAAGAAGGCAGGTATTGGCCTGCCGAAATATCGTTTAAAAAAATAACTCTGGGTTCTATTAAACAGTCACCTTGGGAGCCATGCCAAGTGGTCTTTTTAATAGAGGCTAGTCCTTTGGTTGAGCTATTTAGATAGAATGGTACCTCTATTAAACGGTCACCTTGTACTGACCTAGCCAAGTGGATAGAGGTTAGTCCTTTTGTTAAGATATGCCAAGTGGTCTCTTTATGGAGGTCAGTCCTTTGGTAAAAAAATGGCAGTGGTACCTCTGTTGAGGGCCAGTGGTACCTCTTTTGAGGGCCATATGTTAGAAAACTTTAATCGGTTAATATGCTACCCTCGGTAAATAAAGATTCTTGTATTTTATTGTATTAAGCGGTCCACTTAGATAGCTAGCGAATTCCGCTTAATAAACGTTGACGTACAAGAAAAGTAAAGAAATTAAAAATACCCTATACCTTGAAGATAAACGGTTTTTTTTTAATAACATACAGTTGAGATCAACAAAGGACAAAATGATAATTACTATATTTATAGCTGGCTACAATATATTAAAAAAGTTAAGCAATTAACGCTTATCATTAACTAGTATATCAAAAAAAAACAAGGGCGCAGCCAGGGGGGTGGCCCAGCGGGCCAAAAATACAGTAAATGTATGAGACATTATCTAAAATACAGGAGAAAATGCCTTGAAAGGGCCTTTTGGGCCCCCTCCTGTTAAAAATCCTGGCTACGCAGCTGAAAAATATCCATAAAAGCTAATTAATAAAAACAAACTAAAAACTTAAATATTACATGTTATCAGCAAGTTATGTTTTTCGAGCTATAAATTGTTGCTTTGTCACCTTTACACATTTGTGTAATTTTTATTTTAAGATCAATTATACCTCGAAAAGGAAAACTTGATCGCTAGGTTACTAAAAAAACTTCGAATTGCATAACTTTGGGTAAGCAATAAAAGCTTCTCGTACCGTGCAATGTTTTTCAAACATTCGTCATGCACAGGATAGTTATACGTGTTCCTCGGCCGTTTGCATACAACCACCCGCTTTAAAACACCTGTGTTTATAACCAGAGTGAACACTATCTTTTCTAATGCATTTACTGGCCACATAATATCTTCAAGGAAATCGTGCTGCAAAAACAATTGTACTTGGCATTTTATTGGTACCTTTTAAAAGTCAGTTGAGGTAAATGGACCGTATGCCCATAAAATCTAACAAGAGCATAAGATCTCAGACTGTGAATTCTATTAAAATTCGGCTTTTCTCGTCATCTAAGGGTGTCATTTTGAATACGGAATGAGCCATTGCCGCGCGTAACATCTGCCATCGGAATCGGAGATCTGACGAGAGGCGAATGATCAGGGCACATTCAACCTGGTTTATAGACTTCTGACACCATGTAAGAACAACAACGATAAGGTGGATGTATAAACGTCGAAGCGATCACATTTGGTTCCCTGTAATATTACTATACGGAGGAAAACTGATGTCATTATGGCAGAAAACAAATAAGTAGACAAGGCACTAAAAGCATTATAACTTCGAGGGAAGAACATCCAAGCCAGAGGATAAAAACGTCAGAAAAAAAGAATCGTGGATAATTTTAACAGGACGAGTCATTAATTTGGCTCGATTTGAACTAAAAGTATGCCCTTTCTTAACGAGAGTAATAATAATAATACTATGTACCCCTGTGAAACGATTGAACATGGATTGAAGACCTCGCTGCATGTAACTTTAATCGCTTCGCTATTCTTTTGCGTGCTCGGCAATGGGGTCATTTGTCTTATTGTAGCTCGCCATTACCAGCTACAGACAGTAACAAACGCACATATCGTCAACATGGCCATTGGTCATTTGCTCTTTGCGGTGTTTTGCGTTCCAATGTATCTCAGCATTTTATCACGGGTGCAGCTCTCTGCATGGCTTTGTTCGATGTTTGGGTTTTTCTTCGCCTTGTTTGCCGCCGTTTCGATGCTGGCACTTTTACTTATCGCGATAGAGAGACATCATGCGATCAAGTCTATGACGAAAAGCAAGCTTTCTGCTATAACATCTACACGTATGATCTTGGTAACGTGGCTTCTTAGCATTGGGTATGCCTGTGGCTGGACTCTTGCTAACCCGAGCGAAACTAAGTGTACATTAGGCTCATCACAGCTCATACACTTTCATAGTTGTTTGCCATATTTGAAACCGCCAAACACTTCCTTTTCACGCGTCACTAATCTATTGCTGATCACTTGCTGTTTCTTTGTTCCGCTGACAGCAACATTGGTTCTTTATTGTAAAATTGCACGCCCTTTGTGGCGAGGATACAATCTTGTCCGCCCTTTGGGCTCGGGCAACCCTAAAATGGTGCGCTTTACTGCAGAAATCAGGACAGCACGGACAATGTTTATTATATTCCTGTTATTTCTAACAAGCTGGGCTCTGTACTGGGGGATAGGATTTTATAACTCTTACCACTGGCCATCGAAAACGGTTGACAACGATATTTTAACTACAATAATCATTTGTTTTGCGTTTAGCTCTATTTCATGGAATCCAATCATTTACGCTTTGAGGAACCCGAGGATCAGTATCATACTCCACCGGAGAAAGCCACACAAGCGTGTGAAATTCGCCAAAGATGCGAGCAGTAGATATGCAGCAGATGGGCCTGCCGCCGTGGTTCCTCCTCAGAGTGGTTTGCCACTCTCTGTGGAACTGAGTCGTAGTGAAGAATGTCTGGCAACTTGTTCAACTGCGCAGACTGCATCCACTCGAATGTCCGTTTCCACGATTTCTTGTTCCTATCATATTGGCGTGGAGTCGACATGATATTGTAGATTTCTTTCTATTCATTAACCTTAATTGGTAAAGATAAAACATCGCTATAACTGTAAAAAAAACTTGATTCCTTTGTTTTGTTTTTCCGGTGATCCTAAAAGCTCTTGGTTCCAGGTTTAGTTCCTACTAAGTTCTAATGAGTTCCTAATGGCAAGAGCGGATACTTGTTAATTACAAGAAATATTCGAAATAACTCCTTTTCTATGTCGAAGTTGAGTATAATTTTTGTGGAAATCGCAGGGAAATATAAGCACATATCCTTCAATGAACAGTCATGACGGTTTGGTGGAGCCAAACGCAAGCCCTTATGCCTCCCTAAATGTAGCCTGCGTAGTAAGCGTTTCGCGAAAAATGGGGCGAGCGCAAACAGGAGAAGAAGGGGGAGGGGGGATAAGGAAACTTATTTTATTATTATTATTGCCAGCACTCATTGTCTTTTTAAATCACAGCGAAGAGTCTGCGATCATTTTCTGATCGCAGAATCAATTTTACGGATGCGTTCTAAAAATACACTCTTTTTCTTATATAAGAACCTTTTTTATAAGAACGTCCAGGCTGGGATTTCGCCAAATCTCAGATAGCAGCAAAATATTTTTTCATTTATGAAAAAATCACATTGTGCTAATCACACTAGCGACTTAAAATAATATTATTATTGATCATTTGTGTAGTTCTGTTTTTCCTTACCTGGGCGTCTAGGCTTAAATGGCCGCAAGTGCTCTCTTGGTGACCGTTATCGTGTTTTTCTTTTTTTTTTTTTCCTTCTAAGTGACGTATGAGTGACGCACTCGAAGACTGTATATGAAGAAATCATAGATATGCCGTATTTTTCATGTTAATGTATTTTTTTAAAAATACATTAACATTAAAATGTTAATGTATTTTTAATGTTATTCATTAACAAATGAATAGAAATCTGCACATATAGCAATGCGCGTACTTGAAAAGCAAATGTCCACAGGATTCCAATTACACTCTCAATTACACATCCAACTTTAGTGTATACCCTATGAATTATTAAGAAGACCTTTATAATAATGATCAAAAGCAATAATAAGGTTGTTACTACAAGCACAATTTGATTCTGTATTTTAGAACGCATCAGGACTAAAAAAAAATAAATAATTCTGCTTTCTCAGCCTCGATGTTCTGAAAATTTGGTGATTTGGCATGAGTTCTAGTTTATACAAACTTACGGCACCCAGATTGCAATGTTGTACTGAGGGAATTTTAAACCTTTAAACCAAACCCAAGCGGTGCAAGAATTTGATCAATTTGAGAGCAGGTCTGAAACGGATGTGTTTAGGGGTTACGTGCTAGTGCCCATAATACGCTAATCCGGCTCATAGTGTTTTATTGTAACTGAACTCCCACAACGAATACCATGAAGGATTTGCAGGGGCGAACCTACCTTTAACCACTTTGTGTCCCATCTCTTTTCTCTGCCGGTGGTCGAAAAAAGCAGGTTCTGATAGTCTGATTTATCTGGGGTTTTTTTTGCAGTATACGCGTAACATTTTGTTGACACTTTTTCAACCTTGGTAACAAAGATTCTTACGTTTACTAGAACGAACCACAGACCTTGTCTCCTCGGATTTAAAGTTTCAATACACCAGGAATCAGAGCGCGGCAGCTAAGGTACGACCGCGCCCTTTTTGCTCCATTGAAATTGAGAATTATTCTCTCTCCCCATTCTTCGCGCGGTTTTGTTCTTTACTTCCGTTGAAACTCACCAGAAACGCTTGCTACGTAGGCTACACTAAATCCATTATGCTATTTAGTTCAAACGTCTTTTGTGTGATATTCGATATTTAACGACCACATCTAGGGTCCTGATGACAGGAATCCATGGGAAATAATCCTGCTTTTGATGATTTCGGCGATTGACGTAGTTTTTTTTCTCTCTCTTCTAATTGACGTGTGAGTGACGCACTCGATGACTGTATATGAAGAATGATGTTCACAGATATGCCGTATTTTTAATGTTAATGTAATTATTACATTTTCAATAAAGTTACGTATTGAAAATAGAATACTATCGGACATTCAGATAGCGGCTACGCTCAAACGAGTGGTCACTAGATACAGAAATATGGCGATACTTTAATACTCAACACAACTAAATAGTAGAAATGATTTATTAACAAGGATTGTATCATATCCTTTTTACATGGGCAAAACTCTACAAACCTTAACTCCAAATATACAGAATAGGCAACGTGGATGTAAAAGTACTATATAATATACTGATATATACAATGTCAAGGAAAATTACGTATAGCCAATGTGGGAGATACACTCAATTATGAACGTCTAAGTGCATGGATTTGGTTATTAAAGAGTGAATTTACAAAATTTCCTTTCACCTTTACACATCGACATTTTACCAACAAACCTTAATGAGGATAACAATTTGACAAAAAGCAGACTTCGGAAGACAAGAGCTGATCTGTGTAAATATAAAGTTAGCTATCAAGCATACAAGGCTACAACATACCTTAATCAATAAAAATGTATCTACAAGACAGGCTCAGGCAATTATACTAATGACTATACAACAGCGAGCTGACAAAACGAAACCATGGGCTACTCTAAAGAGCAATGTCTCCGATCACCAGCTCGATATTGTAATAAGCTCTTGTCATCCCCATTACACTCACAAAATTATTAGCAAACACACATCATTTTGCGATTAATATTTGTGATTATCTTTTAGCCAATTTTAAGACAATGCCCTTGCGTGGCTGCTCGCCGCCACTCTCTTGTTCAGTAGTCACAAGTTTGACCGTCCATTCATTTTTATCCTCGATCGTATCGTTGCTCTCAACACTTTCGGGACTGGCAAGAGGTGAACACATGGGGCTGGGTGGTGCAGATGCCATGGGGGATGTTGGCCTGGATGGGATGGGCGTCGGCATGGGCGTAGGGAGCTTGAGTGCTGCCTCATCTGCATCAGAGAGTGGGAATGTTCGCTCTTGCCAGGGGTTAACAGTTGGCCAAGATTCCCCTGGGGTATCTGGTATACGCTGCAGGCTTTCTGTTGAAGAGGAGCGTCTGTGACCCAGTTTGGTGTCTAGCGAGAATGAGCGGTGTAGTGATGGGGTGATGGCCGACGGAGCAGGCACGCTTGCTGAAGTGGGGGAGGGTGAGTGTAACAATGGTGTGCCTGGCGGGGTGCTGCCTGCTTCAAAGCCTCCATCTGTTTCACTACTCTGTCGAGAGGATCGCTTGCGCTTCTTGTTCAGATAGCCCAGGAATCTCCTTCTCTCCTGCTCCTCGCAGATGTCATGTCGCTGAGCCATCACCTCATCCCTCAAGTCTTCAAACTGGTCCTCCTGAAAGACAGGCTATCATTTAGACAAATGGCTTCAGATGCAACACTGAGTCTATTACAAAAAAAAATTACAAATAGTAGGCTTGCCATTACAAGCGAGCAACGCCCAACTAATACAAATAACTATTCAAAGGCCTCAACTAATTCTGTATTGCAAGCTCCTCTGAATTTATATATACATGTATAAAATGTTTACCTAACCAGAAATACATAATGACAGCTAAACAAAGGGTACCTACATATATGCATTTCTCGGATAACAACATTTTTGTTGGAAAAATTAATACTTGTATGGTTAACTAAAACAACTTATATAATCCTGATAAGAAAGGAATCTCACCTCTATTTCTGGGACTTCCTCTTGAGGCTGCTCCTCTTCATTTTCAATTTCCAGCACACGCCAATTGGGTGTGAGGATCTCCTTGTACTGAAGTTTCTCAACTCTGGTGGATGACGCCATTGAGTAGGGTATCACAATATTGTTAATGTCAAATGCATTGCTTGTCCTCTTTTTACGAAGCATCAGACTAAGCGTGGAAGGTGGCAGTGAATTAGAAAGCGGTGGTGTTGGGCTGGGCGATGATGCAGGTGTGGATGGGCTGGATGCTGCTGTGCACGGCAACGATAAACTTCTAGCCCGTTTCTGAAGCTGGGCTGCTATATTAAAAGACATATATTTAGTTTACTATATACCCTAAATAAAGTAAACCAATATCCTAATTTATCATACCCCCTCAATTTCCAATCAAGGATTGTTATTAAAATAAAAATGTTCAACTGTGGATGGTCATTTTGAAGTTTCTTGCAAACTGACTGTTGTATTTAAAAAGAAACAGCTGCACAGGAAAGGCTGATTAACGCTCTTTAAAAACCCTATAAAACAACACCAACTTACTGGAAAAGTGCATTTATTGCACATTAATATCAACAGCATAATAAGATTATTGATTAAACCATTTAAGGCTGTACATTGTTAATGTTGCCATACAGTACTAGTTAGGGGTCAAGCACTTTTTACAGTGGAAAAAAAAATACCCTGCCAACTAAAGGCAAAACAAACAATGAACAAAAATACCCTTCCCTCATGGTTGATTCATATGGAATTATTTGGACAACACTACAGTAAAAGATCAGTTATCAAGGCTGCTTACCGGCACTAATGGCAGCTGCTCGCTTCTTGCGGGGAATGTTGTCAGTATGGCACTCCCTACTGTCACTCTTTGCATTCTTAGGAGTTGAAGGGAGGCTACTGAAGTTGCGCTTTCTTTCATATTTCTGGTTTCGAAGTTCTAAACACACATAAATTTGGCACAATAAGAACAAAGCCTGCACTATGTTGAAACAACCACTATTGAGAAAAAGGTACAAAACCTAATAATTGCCTGACAATAATTAACTATTTGAATATTTTGAGATACGTTCGTCAATCTCTGCTCTAGTTATTCAAACTAGTTTCTATACATTCTTCTGTTTGTAAGCTAAGTTTTTGTTCGTCCACTTGAGCATTAAACTGACAGTTTTGGCACATACTTGCAGATGAGAGCAGCGAGGCAGCAGCTCCTTTGGCCAGCTGAGCTCGACGATTAGACTTCTGTTTCCTAGGCAACAAGATGATGGAGTTAAGAGATAATAGCTTAAGTTGTCAAAAAAAATCAAATAAATATTTCATGGTAATAAAAAAATTAAGATGTGCATCATTTGTCATAGTCAAAATAGTGAACAACTTTTGAAATGTTGTACAATGCATCTTAGAAAGTAATTATTTTCTCAGATATATTAACAAAATAGAATGAAGGTGAAAATGTAGATGTTTTGTCATACTACTTCTCTATACATAATACATAAAATATAATGTGTACACTTAGAACTGTTGCAGACAGAGAGAAAGCAGTTGTATAAACAGAGTGGCTTGAGGTATAAATATAGTGATGACCTCATCTCATCTTGTATTCTTACACACTCCATTTCATAATTAATTCTAACAGGTCAATGATTTGAAAGAAGTTTCCAAGACTACCTCATTGAAAATGAAAACACCAAAAGGTGTAGATAAAAAAACACAAACACCAACCAAAATCTCAACCACTAATTTTCTTTTTGTTCTTTAGATCCCTACTTTTACAATAGTTATTAGTTCATATCTGTTATTGATCTATTCACATCTCTAAATGTTGATTAAAAATGAAGTCAAAATCAAGCCTTTGAGACATTTAAAAAGGCGGTAAAAAATATTAGAAGCAGACAAGTCAACTGTTCACACTTACTTTTTGTCAATGTTTGAGGTTTTGACTGGAAAGGGCTTCACAGGCTGTGTGCGAGATTCAAAGCCACCTTTCTTGAGAAGTGATGCAAAATGAAACTGGAGAGGAATTTCTGGTGACACAATAAAAGTTTAGTAATACACTTGTAAAACAAATCCCTTTAAGTAAGTGTAATGAAAGTCATTTTTACTAGTTACCAGGATAACCATTACATTACAGATCAACTATTATTCAGAGCTAAGAATTGCAATTACACAAGTTGCAAAAGTAAGTGTTCTTTAACTGTTTTGTTTCTTGAAAACTTAAGAAGTCACCAGACCAGCTACCCTACAATTAAATGCTTTCCACCAACATGAAAAGTAGTCCCAAAATGTGACGATAGTAACTTTAGAACCATATCATTAGATTATTTTGGTATCTAAATTTGGTTCATTACCTGTGGGAAACGACAGTACAGCATGATAGGAGTGGTCCAACAGGGCAACCCTTTCTGCCTTTGACTGACTGCTCTCCACAACAGGTATCGTCTGTGCAATCTTGGAACATGACAGGCAAGGAGTCTCTGGTTTAGAGCAGTGACAAAACCTTTTACGAGCCTTACACCTCTCCTGCATCCATGATAAGTGCACTAGGCGTCGGCGAGCAATGGGCAAGGTACCCCTAGTCCTTGCGCATTCAGAAAGATTGTTGTTGCTATGACCTACTACAGAATAGTTATCATTTGCATCGTTCTTTAGTAGCTTGGTCCGCAGTTTCTTCAGAGGTAACTCATCCTCATCCACCATTGTCTCATGCAAAAGTGCTTTCTTCATACCATTCCGCAAGTGACTTTCAGGTTCCTTAATTTTGTTGAAGTCAAGTTCTGGCTGCGTTGGCTTGACATTATTCAATTTGACTGATTGACCAGCTAAAGGAGATGGAAGGGAATTATTCACCTCAGACAATGGATTCTGATTTTTAGAGATAACATTAATTGCATGTAGCTTGACTGGTTGTTTTGCAATCCTTGCATTCTTAAATAGATCCTCATATCGCCTGATTTGCCTTTCCAAGTTGACTATTTGGGACTGCAGCCAAGACCACTGAGAAGATATCTCTCCTTCTTCATTTCGATACTGATGTCTCAAGCACCTGGACCTAAAAATATAAAAAAACAAGTAATTATTGCATTATTTCGTAAACTAGCAAGAGAGCTTTTAAAAGAAATATTTGTGTTACATCCCTTTGATGGTTTAGTTGTAAAGTATCAGTTATAAGATCTCAAGTGACTAGGTGATCATGTATCAGAAAACAAAGTTGAAATATGCTTGTTTACATGCAATGTGTTCAGCTCCACTCTAAAACCATAGCATTTTTCAGTATTACATATTGTATGAAATTCAACAAAGATATAAAGGCAAATCCAAGAAACTAAGGAAAAATGAAACTTAAAGGGTTAGTTTCACTTAAATGTATGTTGACCAATGATGGAAGATCAATAATTCTAGGTCTTGGGCACTTAAAATTCAAATGCTTTTTTTTAACACCTTCGTTCACACTGGTAGCAATATAGTATGTGGGTTAATTAAAAAATGAACTGGAAATGAACTTGATAATTATCAGGTTGTCATGTCCAGAAATTTTCTTTCTCTTAACACACCACCCTTATATCCCTTATTTGCTGTATGTCAATTATTAACAATGAAATGTTGATCATACAACAAAAATGCGCTTAAAACTGGAATAGATTACAACTTTTAAAAATTCTAACACCATCTATTTACAAAAGCACCCAATAAAATGTTGTTACTCTCGTCTTTATGGTTTCAGGCTTAGGAAAAAACTTATAGGGTAGCTTGAAACAATGAGAGTACCCAGTGGCATGTAAGAATATTAGGAAAAATTATCTTCAACGTTCGAGAGATAACATTTAGTAAACTAGTCCAAACTACTTATTGGTGTGTAGTTTAACACGGGGTTATGATGCGCATATCAAAGTCATGCCATAATTTTGAGTGCGTGGGAAATTTAAAATTTCATCTCTTGGACCACAAAATCCAATCAGCTCTCACCTACTCATTCTTTTAAGGTTTCGATACCCATCGAAAAACATAGTTTCACAAGACAAACAAATCCTTTTTCATAAAAAGTAGTTATTGAGGTGTTGTGGTCTGGCGCGCATGAGAACAGAAGAGATTAAATATAATATGGCCGGGTGATCCAATGGTTTGATCCACTCTATACTCGGGGTGGTGGCGAATTTACCATAACATGTAAAACCGAACTATGTTGAATATGTTCGGCACAAATAAGATTACTCACGTTTTACTTTGAAGAGAACTAGAATAATACTCTTCGTCTTCGCTTTCGTCCTCAGAACTGGCCTCAGTGGCATCCGAATCGTCCATTGCCTCTAAATGCTCTACATGTGCTCGCAGGCTCTCAGCTAAACTCTCCGCTTCATATTTCTGTTTCTCCTCGATCAAAGCATTCCTGATCGTTTTGTTGACGCTCTCTGGCGAATATTTGATCGCGTTTTCGTAGCGGTCATCACAGGGATTGTTGTTCGATGAAGCGTTTCTGGATCCCTTGTCTTGAAATGAAATTACGCTATCCTTGTCAGTTCCTGAACAAGATAACAATGCTTTCGCGTGAAACGCTTCCTTCGCTCCCGTATCGGAATAAACGTTGCTTTTCTCCAAATTATCTACAGATTCTGCAGATAATTCTTGTTTTGTTGTAGAACTGGAAGGAGAGTATTTTCCCTTGTGATGATTAACGATTCCGTTCAATTGACGATGCACATGGGTCGCGATTTGCCGCGTTTGCAGTCTACGGAGGCGTTTCTCGAGTTTTTTCGCACGGCTTGCCAAACGAGATTGTTGCTCGATCGACTTAAGTGTTCGCTTAGAAATCGCTGTTTTCGTTGTATCTAATGTAGCCACGGGATGTTGGGTTATTCGTCGATTTTCTTCGTTTTCGCTTTCAATGTCACAAGCACCAGTCGGTCTTTGCGTAGTTGTAGTCGAAGCACATGTTCGCTGGGAGAGATCACTACTTGGTATGGCGGGCTTTCGGTTTTGACTGTCGTTTGTGACATTCGTTGTTTTGCTCTTGTTTTCCATTACGATACTGAGACTCCCGTCGCATTGCTCGTTTGGCATATCAGTTATTTTGAACTGATCTTCGTAACGTTTTGAGATGGGTGGGGAAGAGAAATGCGAAGACTCCTCGCGACCTCCGTTTATGTTTGTAATGTTATTACTACTATCTGTATCTTCGAGCAATCGCACAAGGCCGTTCCGTGAAAGCAGCTTTAAATCAACTCCCGAAGATAGACTACCTTGTTTAAGCTCCTCCGTAACTGTAGACGAGTAACACCGATCCACAGAATTCTTTCTCGACGACCCGGGTGACGCGTTTGCCTCGGTAAGCGCTGGAGCCATTTGCGCCATCGACCATACTTTCCTTCACAATGAACACAGGCGATGAAAACACGTCCCCGCAGAACGCATTTTCCGAGCACAATTTGTTAAAAAATAATGCTACGGATGGACGGAGGGAGACTGTATTCTTCAAATAAAATAGTTTTTTGGCGATGTTCCGCAAGTGGAGGAGAGAAATCGTTTTTTTAGTGACACAAGCACGTGACCGCCACGTCTCGACAGAGCGTGTTCTAATCCCTCGCTTTAGAACACACCAAGGATGCCTTGATATATGCAAAATACACCGAAACTTTAAATTCGACTTTCCAGCCTGTCAAGCGCTACCATCGTCGACAAACCATCCGAAGCTTGAGATGGATACCTATCGAAGCTATGGATGATATTTTCGCCGAGTACAAGAAATCACTGAATCTTCTCCAAGCGAAAGTTTTAAAGCTATCTTGCAACTCAAAATGGCGGAGGAAGAATCCACTGAGTTCTTGTACAACGCAAAGGATTCCGCGTGCTGAAACAGCCTCTAGGATATTGCATCAATGGCACGATCCCCCCTATAGGGCGTAATCGCTGATTGGTTAGATTTCCATGATGCGGAGCAGCAGACTTTGTCAGTAGAGAGAAGTTGGAATTTAATCAACTTGAAGTCTAACGACGACTTCCGAATGTCTGGAAACGCCTCCAGGTTTATTCCCATTTTGACGACTTCTGGAGGTAAATTATTTGTCCTCGGGACTGAAAAATAATAAAGCAACTAGTAAAGAAATGGATGTCAAACATGTTTACTAAAATAAATCGTAATTGACAAAATACATCCTTGTATTGGGAGAATTATGATGTTAATCACAAAGTGCTATTGTAATAAAATGCTAATAGAGTTTAGATTACCAAAAAAAACAGGGGCACGTAAAACATCAAGTCGTTTAGTCTAAATTTTAGATAATATTCTATTATTTTTTGTATTTTTCTATATTTTTGTATTTCGTATTTTTTTATTTTATTTTTAGCATTGAGTTAATTTAAATGATATTTTTAAAATACTAATCAGTATTTTATTTTGTTAAACAACTATTTCAAATGAGTTTGCACACAGAGAAACTGCAAAGCAAATAAGCGTAAATATAAAACAGGTTGCAAAATTGTTGTTGTCCTTCAGATACCAGGATTCAGGCATTTACCCAGTTGTAACAGTTGTAAATCAATTGTATTTTTTGACATAGCATACAATCTACAGTTTTCTGTTTACCAAAGTTTTTAATTGTTAGATTGGATACCCTTTTCTTTTATATATTTTGTTTATTCCCATCAGGGGTACCTCTCCTGGAATCTCATAATCTTTTTATTGTCCTGGTTTCAAAAAAAAAATCTCACCAGATTTTTAGTTTAAAGTATTTTCAGTAAAAGGGTTTATGAGTCGAAAAGCATCATAAGATGGTGGGAAATCAGCAGGAAAAGTTTCTAAAATCAATGGGGGTATAATATGACATTTATTTACTTTTTTTTAGTCTTATTGACAAGAGCACTTTCCATCTTATCAGGCATAGGTCACATGCCATTTTTTCCATGTACTGTTTCAAATGCAAATCTGTGCAAATGTAGTTGAATGTTTCATCTTTATTTGCATGCATTTACTTTTGGCATTTCATACAAAGAACGGTATCCAAACTAGGCCATTGTGTGTTTAACGGACCATTTTCATATATGTTCAAATCATAAATTAATGATTTGGTAGAAGCTGAAATTATGAGTGACAAACTAGCCTCAAGTCCCTAAGATTTAGATCATTGTTGACACAAGTAAAGAAAGATTTTATGAAATCACAAGATACATAAGCATGAAAAACCCCTCATCTCTTTACAGCTCTCACAATATTTTCAAATAAGCCTATTAAAGCCACTTTGTCACCAGTTTCCTTCCAGTCAATTACGTAACAATCTCTGACGAATTTTAACAGAAATGCAAAAAATATTTAAAATTGTAAACGCAGTGTGTCTATTGAAAGGTTTTTGAGCGGAAGAACTGTTAAATAGTGCAGATTCAAAATATATCTTGTTTTTTTTCCTCCATTTACATAAGAAATATTCTCAAAAGTACAATTCTTGCATAGTTTAACTGTAGAAGGATACCAAATTGTTAAAATTGAGACAAGCACCTTAATTTATAGCACTTGAGACTGAAGACTTAAGTAGGGTAAAAAATCCCCCCCCCTCCCCCCAAGCTTACAGTCATTTGACAAAAGGTTGGCGTCAACCTGTTTTGCCACTATGCGACAAGCCTGCATGTAAGCATGGGTAAGATTGTTTGCCATATCCATGTTTGTGCTCAAAAGTATACCTCTTGTCACAAAATTTTGTTAGTCAGCAAACATTTATATGACAAATTCAAACAATCACATAAAGTTATGATAAGCAAAAACATAATCATGTGTCAAATCTTTACGTCGAACCTAGTTGTTAAACAGTTTCTTACCTCATGCTTGTCCAAACGCCAAAAGTGCAATCCACCATTATTTGAGATATCATACCGTTAATAAGCTTAGTACAATTTGGATAGTGAACAAACTGCGTAAAGCCGTCCTATTAAAATACTAGAATATACGAGAGCTGCTGTCCCAGCTTTTGTGGTGAAAAGCTATTAAGACTTATTCGAACCACGATTAGTGATTTTCTTGCCACACTCGCCAAGCCTATTTATTAGGCATTGGTGGACTAAAATGGCAAATCTCAAATGCTACTCAATGCTATGATTCCAGAGCAAAAAAAAAAGTCAACCTTCATAAATCGACTTCGAATACATGTAAAAAGTTTAAGCTTCGTATTTTCAAGAACAGTGCCGTGATTTTTGAGTGGATTTAAAACAGTTTTAGAGAAGTTGAGAATCCCCCAGCAAAAAAATCCGATTATTTTGTATACAAACCACGGCTACTGCGCGTGCGCTAATCGATAAAATCGATTCTAGTGGTCACCGGGGAAGACTGGGGATGGCCAGGCGCAAGGAACGATGGGTATAAGTTGTGCGCTCTAAAGAAATCATAAACTGTGTTTCACGCCTGTTTGGAAAATACTCAATACTTTGATATTATAAGTTCAGATTTGCGTCAAAAAAAAAAAAAAAAAAAAAAAAACATGTGAGCATGCCCACAGGTATCCCATGAAGTCTTTGTCAATGCACCTGTTGCTTTCCCAGGGTCGCATGGTGCTCCTTTCTGATTGGCGGAGACTGCTTTGCGTGCGTTAACTTTATAGGCTCGATTTACTTGGTCAATAAAGCTGCATTTACTTTTTTACATGATAAAAACTCACTAATACCTTCTTTCTTCAAATCAATAGGTCCTGTTTGATAATGGAGTACCCACTGCGCGTTGGGATTTTGCCTATTATTCTTGCCTTTTTGTCTATAGTCGAGTCGTCCTCGACCAGGCGTGTCCTTGTGTTTGGCGGGAATGGCTTCATTGGTAGCGAGGTCGTCTCGCGACTCATCAAACAAGGCGATGATATAACTATTGTAAACCGCGGGAACTGGTACTTTGACTCCAAAGAGCGTATCAAGCCATACACAAGTACTCACTACCGATGCGATAGAGATAAAGCCCTTCACTTGGAGTGCCCCGAGCTCCTCACTTCTGGGTTCTACGACATCGTGCTCGACTTCAGTTCATACACGTCTCTGCAAATCAAGCAAGTCTTAGAGACGTTCAAGGAGCGTGTTGGGCTGTACATCTACATCAGCTCAGATTCTGTCTATGAAGTATGTGATAAAAAGCACAAAGGGCCGTCCCGTGAAGAGGACGCTGTGCGACCGAAAAGCCCCAAGAAGCGATTGAAGCTCAAGAAATCGGAAGAGTATGGCCACGAGAAACTCGCCTGTGAGGAGGCACTTCGAGCCCAGAGGAAAGCAGGGGGGTTCCCGTATGTTGTACTAAGGCTCCCGGATGTAGTAGGACCAAGGGATGGTTCATTCCGTTTCTGGACCTATCAGCTTTGGGTGCAAACGCACAAGGCCATAGAGCACCCTGTGCACCTCCCCCAAGGGGTATCGAACAGGCCATTCAGTCTTGTTCACGTCGAGGACGTAGCAAATGCTGTAGAGAAAATTCTAGAGATCGGTAATAAGGCTTATGATCAAGCAATCAATCTGGCGTTTGAGGAGCATTTTACGCTGAAGGATTTGCTTGAGAGTATAGGGCGTGAAGTACGTGTAACCGATATCACGTGGCTGACTGATGAAGAGACAGCATGGCACACGTACCCTACGGTGATGCAAGGACCACTAGACATCAATCGTGCCAAGACCTTGCTGGACTGGAAGCCAATGGCCTGGGCGGATTCGCTAGCATCGCTGACTAAGTATTACGAGGAGGCAATGACTTCCAAACACCTCCGGGAGGAGAAAGAGATGGTTCTGGCTGATTTTATGGAGTACCACGTGCCTGAGGAAAAATCAGAGGTATTTCTTCGTGCACTGAGTAACATTTATGGAGAAGAGGTTTTTGACGGGATTAATCTGGATCTGGGATTTGCTGATGATTCCTTGGCACTAGAGAGGAGAGTAGATATTGGGAACGATACGACCACTGATAATAAAAAAGAGCCCAAATCTGAAAAAACCGAAGAAGACGCAGAGAAAAAGGACGAAGATATTAGAGAAACAAACGATGGAAAATTGTCCGATGAGCTTTGAGATGATAAGATGTTAGTTTGATGTTAATGTTAGTTTCTTATTGGTTACGCTTAGGGCGGTCAAAAGCGATTTAGATTATTACTATTTTTATTGCTATAGACCATTTTACCCTTTGCAGTCCAAATATTGAATTTAAGACAATGATTACGCTCAAATGTTTATATTTGAATATATTTTGTCTTCAACTTGCGTGTCAAAACGAGACACAATAATTGTCAATTTACATACTATATACATTTTACAACCAAGAATTGTACGAAATTCCGTTGCTTGTAATTACAATGAATACAATAATATTAGAAAACGCTACACATATACATTCGGGCTAACTAATTGAATGTCATTTTGAATTCCATCAGAAGGGGTTGCTCTAGAACTCGGTCATTACATTAATGAGCGCCTCGTGATGACCGTCATACGATCCTTGTCCTATGAGGGTCAGCCGCTGAACCTGTTCCTGCAGGCGCCCGCGAAACATCACAACGCACTTGTACTTGACGTTGTGCCTACAAAAGTAGATGGAGTCCATCATGGTATTTCATTGTTTTGTGTTTGTTTTGATCATCTTTTTAGACGAACGGGTGAGGCAGTTTGGTTTCGTTTCTGTTAACAATACGTACGAAGAACATCGGTAGAGAAATTATAAAAAAAAACATTTCCCTCTCAAGGAAGGATGACAAGTATAGTAATGCAGTACTGGTACAACTAAGTGAATTGCGCATTTCCAGAACAGAAGTTTTCTTAACTCTTCATCCACTCCCCTCCCCTCTCCCCCCTTTCATCCCTGTAAATTTCCCTAAAAATACACAGCTAATAATGCCGTACCTCGCAGTGAACGTGACTTTGAGAAGAGTCTTGTTTTTTGATACGTGGCTGTAGTGACCTTCTAAGAACCCTTCGGACGGTGTAATCGAAAATACTTCACGGGTAACATCCGGGTAGCGCGGGTCTAAGGAGAGCAACAAAGTCATGCATTACGACACTTACAGGGGGAACTCAGCCACAATCATGACGCCCCCCGACGTCATTGGTCGGGTTTACTGCAAAAGCGCTATCTTGTTTCCACCTGGTTTCTTTGAATTTCCAAATCAATTCCTTTCTTTTATCTCGTCAACTGCGCTGAAGACGTTTGGGGAGAGTTTGCGCACTTGTACAAGGGGGTCCGTAAAACCCTTTTTATTCTCCTTGCATTAATTACGAATCAAAACACACAGTATCACTTTTGGCTAATCAAATTCAATCGTTAAAATGCCAAAGAAAGTGCAGATAAGGGATGAAAAAAGCTTTTTTACTGGTCCTAGATCAGCAAAATGAGATAAAGGAAGCTGACACAGCCACAAGACAAAAGTAGAAGGGGAGGGGAGGTACGTACCATGTTCGACCATCCAAGTAGAGTCTGACTCCGCAGGATTCTCAAGAGTTAGATCCAGCTCTTTTTCTTGCCCAACAAGACAAATGCCAAAATCTAGAACTTCCTCTGATAGGCGAAACGTCGGTACGTCCACTGATGCTGTCAAGGGGATTAACTACAGATACATGCATAAGATATTAGGGACTTTATAAGATGCGACAACGGCTGTGGCTACGACGGCGTAACCGACAATTAGCAAACAGAGAAGATAACATCAATGGTGCAAAGAGACGTTCGCTGATTAGACGCTAAAGAACGGTCAACTACAAACGGCCTGTGGTCATATTCAAGGGGAGTGGTCACAATAAAATAATCTAGTATGTGTTTTCCCTTTAACTAAGTTTATGCAGCAGTTTGAGTAATCGGTGCCTCGAACTTAGTTGGGTTGACTGATCTATCCTAAGCAGTGACTATATGTGTGTTATAGTTATACCTGTTTGGTGTTGTTCGAGAAAAACACTACAAGGTCGCGGTTGAAGACGAGTTGCCGGTTTCCTGTTTCCTTGGTGATGAGTGAGCAGCCGTCATGGCCGCTTTCGTCCACGCTACTGGCCAGCTCCAGTAGACCACGTGTCAGGCAGAAACCAACTTTTACCTTCAAGTAAACACAAAGTGTCAACGCTTTTCCTCGCTGCGCCTTTTCCTCTACCAGCCAAATACCAAATAGTAAACCGTTTTTATTTCGCATTCTAACTCTAGGTTTAGGGACCAGTGTTTTTATGCGAGCTGATTCGTTTCGACTGTTACCTCGATATTCTTGCCAGGCTTGACAGTAGTCAGACCGCCAGGCACGGGTCTGCTCGACTTTGCGGATGGTGGTGGCTCCGTGCATACCAGACGAAATGGGGCAGGGATTTCAAGCCGAAAGTTCAGTGGTGTTTCTGTAGTGTTGGACATCACAAAACGATGGACTTTTGTTGCATCTCCCTTAAGCTGCCAATGGGGACATTTGTTACAATGACAGCGACATTCGTTTCAACGTTTACTATAAGTAATAACTATAAATATAAGTAATAACTATTTCAAACGTTCGTTCGGGGCAAACTTGGGATTGAGAGTACGGAGGCAGCTCTTCGCTGAGCCCGCCTTCGCTGGTTTGGTCATTTGGAGAGGGCATGGGCGTCAGCTTTGAAGTCCACGGATGGAGGAGGAATGGAAGGCCAAGGAAAACATGGGCTGAGGTCACAGGCAATGACCTGAAAGTGTCAGGCCTGACTGCAGGTTTAGCGAGAAATCTTAAGGCCTAGATAAGTGCAGTGAAGAACTCTGTGTGACGTCATACCTGCCATATGACGTAAATGGATAGTGAGTGAGTCTGAGTGAAACTTAATATCAACGTATCATGTCTTAAATGGGCGGCATTCTTATAACTCATTTTCAAGCGCATTATGTCTTTACCACGTCGCTTGCTGCTGTAGTAAAATGGGCTCCCTTGTCCTCCTCCATCTCAACTGATAAACTGCAAAAGGGAAGTGTCAATTAAAATTAGAACTTATCATATAATATTCATAATGTGGCTTAAAAAGCTTTAGAGGTGGTAACTAATCTTCTTTAACTTAATCCATACTATACGAGAGTGATAGGCACTATCTTAAAAGTTTAACTTTAACTTGATGTTTGTTATGGAATACTTACAGTGCTGGCCTAATGTTTGCGGTGACATCAAGCCTGAAACGCGCCATTTCCAGTCCCTGCTTTCGACTCACACGGCCAGGAATATTCACGTTCTATTGAATAAATACAGACAATACGCCGGACAATGAGGTGTTGATAAGGAGTGGCAAGTAGTTGGTATGTCAACAGATAGGCAGGAAGGAAGGAAGGTTTGAAGGTACATATAATAGGTTAAATGGTAAATTCCTATTACATCTCCATTCAAACCCACCTGTAGGGAAGAGGCGTGTCTACCTCTCATGTCTAACCATGGGTTTGCCGGTGGGTAGGTAGATAGAGGGTAGGTTTAAGGGTAGGTAGGTAAGGAGATGGGTTTGTTTAAGGGTATAGGTAGGGAGGGAGTTCGGTAAGTAGATGGATAGGCTTAATAGGTTTTTGAGTAGGTAGATAGATAGATGGATAGGTTTAAGGGTAGGTAGGTAAGGAGATGGGTTTGTTTAAGGGTATAGGTAGGGAGGGAGCTGGGTAGGTTTAGATTGGTAGGTTTAATAGTTGGTTGGGTAGGTAGGTAAGTAAATAAGTACCTGCCCGTCCAGGCTCATGTACGCGGCCGCATAACAAATGCATGCCTCTCCCTCCGGGTCGTCAGTGTGAGGAGTGAACGTTACGTTCATTGTCGCGTGGCTCTTTGCAGGGATAATCTGAAACATGATAATTGATCAAGATAACGTGCAAGGTAATATAGCCACAAGTTTGGACACTTTTTAGTTTAGCTCTACAGCATTCTCGAAAAGGTCTGAGCGATACCATTCTGACACGTACAAATTCCCCTTCCACAAAAACCATCAGCTGTCACATGCTTCATATTTTTTTTATTAAAAAAAAAACACGAAAAGCTGCAATTTCCATAGTTTGGAAACCTATATACCTGCTGACTGGGAGTTACGCCGAACGGTTTACTGCTGAGAATCCCATCATGCTCTTGGAGCTTTACTTGGATGAGCGGAAGCTCATCACAAAGGGAATCCGGAAGAGGGGGAGGACTGGGGATTTGTTCTTGTCCCTTGCTGTCAAACAGAGGCAGGGGCTGTCCGTAAAATACCAACATATCCAATAACTGAGGGTCATCACGAATTATGTTGTACGTGCCCCAATCAAGTCGGATATCTGCGAGAGAGGATACCAGATGAAGCAAAATACAACAACAACACAAAATAAAAACGATCAAATAACAAACAAAAAACAACAACAACTACAGCAAAAAACAAAGGACTTGCAATTGGACGGCCCGAATAACAAGGTAGTGTACTGAATTAACGACGACAGCATGTTTGGAGGAAATAGTTGTCAGCTTACCAAAAGGGCTTGTATTGTTAAGCCGTAAAGATCTTTGCTTACCAAAAGTGCTTGTAATGTTAAGTCATAGAGACATCTGCTTACCAAAAGGGCTTGTATTGTTAAGCCGTAGAGATCTCTGCACAGATGGCGCCCCAGATACGTGTGTCCCAAACCTGAGAGTAAAACGCATTTGTGTCAGCTTCAAACTGTTTTGGCTCGAGGTGATATCGTAGCGATATCGTGTCGATATCGTACAAACCGTAGAATCGGAGCTTGGTCTTTCATCATCTGGAAATTCAAAGGGCAGCCGACCACGGTCATCTTGATAGGGATATAGACGGGATCAAGACCTTCAACCTGATGTACGATAAATCAGAATGTACAAACATACGTAAAAAATAATTAATAATCGAATGAAATTAAGACATTTCATATGTTTTGGTGTGGAGTGGAATAATGGGGTACCTAAGTTTTGAGTTGAGTGGGTTTGTAGTAGGTTACGAAGCCGTTTTGGGGTGATACAGGGTTGAATGGGTTTGTAGTTGGGTACCACGCCGTTTTGGGGTGGTTCTAGTTTGAATGGATTTCTAGTTGATTACAAATTCGTTTTGGGGTTTTTGGGTGGACCAGGGTTAAAAGGGTTTGTAGTTAAATAGGACGTCGTTTCGGGGGTGGTACTAGTTTGAATGGGTTTCTAGTTGAGTACGACTTCGTCTTGGGGTGAAACAGGGTTAAAAGGGTTTGTAGTTGGGTAGGATGCGTGTTGGGAGTGGTACTGAGTTGAATGGATTTGTAGTTGAGTACGACGCCGTTTTTGGGTTGTACAGGGTTGAATGGGTTTGTAGCTGGGTACGAATGTTGACATCAGGACTTTACAACTGATTACCAGGCTAGAAACGAGAGAGAGAACGTTAGATGTAATTTTTAAAGCCTTTGACAGGTAACGGGCGCGTTAGATTTTTTTACCTGACAGACAAGAAGATCCCGATAATCTCCCCACATGTCATTATACGCGGACACCTCGACAACCTGGTAACCAAACGGCAGCAGCTCCCCTTCACAAGGTGAGAGTATGAACGCTGCACCACGCCCATCACGAAGCACGGTCGCACTATGATCTACAAACAAACTCCAATTAGAGCACAAGTAACAAGGGAGTTGTATGTTCAAACATTTCGGTCTGTTGATATTTAGGCTGGCGAACTACGAGCGACAAGTTAAACAAGTTAAAAACAGATGTAAATTGGGACCGGTCTAATGATAGACTACCTGCTTGTGCCTTGGTTGCAGTTTTACTCAATGGATCGGCGATGTTAGGAGTGCGAGCCAGTAGTCCTTGCAACCGACGACTGCTGCAAGTAACCATATTTACCAGTATTTTAATTATAATTTAACACTAATGACAGGTTTTTTTAAATAAATATTTAATTAACCATATCTATCAGCATTTTAATAAATGCTGTTCTTTATAAGCCTGTCACCCGTCAATCTACTTACTTTTTGTTCTTTGGTTGACCTGCAAAAACAGAAATACATTTAAAATGTGAAAACAACACTAACCTTTAAATCGAGTCGTTGTATTTCTTGAATAAAATCGTAAATTAAACAGAATTTAAGATCAACCCACTATCCTGGACAATGTAAATTCTAGGTTTTCACCGCAATTTAAAGTCCATATAACCTTTCAGAGTTGATAGACTTTGTCAATTCTCTATATTTTCATCTTCCAAATGGTATGTGGTTCGCATGGACCCTATAAAACACGCGTTCGCGCGAATAACTGAAATCTGTAATATTGAGGTTTTTTGGTCAACCTTCGGAAAAAAGGCCGTGAACTGAAAGGCCCGGGTCCAGTCATTTGTGACGTAGATCGAGATGTCAACCATAAGAAAACATATGCGCGCGCTAAACCGGCTCCCGTCTTCATGTCTTCTTAGTTATTGCTGAAGAACGTTGTGTGGTTACAACTGTTACCATCATCTTTATATCTCAACCTGGTAGTCAAGTAATTATTTAACTTCAGGACACAAACCTGCAGCAGATATTTTTTTAGTCTTTTAATTGTTTTTGCATTGTGCGCGCGCGCTGCATTCGCAATCAAGAATGACAACATTCTCACAGGCGCGCGTTGCTTTTGAAACCTACAACAAAACGATATTGTCTTTTTTCGCATACAATTCTCGACTTTAAATTATTCTTCACTTCATCGTGGGTAGCATTGCAATAGAAAACAATTCGCCAATATTTTTTGGCATTGCCGTCTCTGAATTTTAACGGATTTAAGGAAAATACGTTGTTTCGTATTTTCCCGCCAAAACTTGGAATTATTCACTCGATTCAATCTCCTTTCGCGCGGCCAGAAAAATTTTCAAAGATCTGTAGACAATTCAAATGTCAATCAAATTCAATTCTTTTTTCAGAATTTGAAAGTTTATCTATGCTTTGTTTTGGCTAGATTGATATAAGTGAGAGGTTTTAAGAGCTTTAACGCAATCTGTCCAGTCCAATCAGTCTTCGACATGGACTTGTTTTCGTTATTTATAACGTGCATTTTACAAGAATAACGTCCTTCTATCCCATTAAATCGGCAATATCACCAATTTACTTCCGGTCAATTAGAGTTTCCGATTATCTTAAACCTGAAAACGCGAAAAAGTTTTCATAACTGTAAAAGCAGCTTCTTCGAGCATGTGACTGATAATTTAAAGCGGGTGGTTTGTTAGATTATTTTGCCTAATATATTCTTTTGTCTTTGAGGCTTCAAACTGGTTTGAGGCTTCAAACTGGTTTGATACTTCAAACTGGTTTGAGGCTTCAAACTGGTTAGATTGCCGCTTTTATTACGTACCTTCAGGAGGAGACGGAGGTTTAGCAGCTTTGAAGTGCTCAACGTGGAGGCTGTACCGAGCTCGGATTGCTGATGTGTTAGTCATGACGAGGGTAGCCTTACCCTGCTCTCCCAAGGGAACAGTTTCGAACTCAAGCAGGAGAGGGGTACTCTCAATGTCAACAGTCTTGATTTCATCAGGCCTGCAATGGTAATATCAATTCTAGAGTAACACTCCGAGACAAGCGATAAAGGTACGAGCAGCACAATCACCCAACTTGTCTGGTTTATTACAAAAAAGTAGAAGGTTGTTCGACTTTCTGTGAAATAACGCGTATTACTACAGCGAACCAACTTGCAGCAAAATGACGTCAAAATATCCCAAGCTTCATCTTTGACGCTTGTGATTGTTTAAAAGCGTGACAAGCTGGATGATTTCGTTGCTCGTATTAGCGTACCTTAACTGATTAAAGTCAAGGCTTACCTGCGTAAGTCGAGAAGTTTCGGTGTCTCAAAGGTGACGTTCAGCCCACGAACATCTGTACTGATGTCAAGCCATATGGGTTTATCCATGCCAGTGACCTCACACGAGGTGACAAGGCTCTCCAATGGTCCCTAGAATGCAACAATCATCAGTGTTACGAAATTTGAATCAGCAGGCACTCAAGTATCATTTGTAGAAGTCCATCAAACATTAACACGTCAAAGAGACGCACATAGTTGTAACGCTCGCTTCGGGAGCTATAGAGAGAAAGGGATGACCTCAAAAGTAAGGGTAAGCTGCAAACGCTCAGACAAAATCTAACCATCATCAAACCATACATAGCTACCATGAAACTATCCTATCGCCATGATATCAGCCTATAGCCCCCTTACAAACCCATGGAACACGGGCATTGCTCTGCAGGACTAGCCAAGCGCAAAGATTAGCAATGATGCACGGAGAAAATTATGCATGATATGTGATGTGTTGATTATGATTATGATTATGATGAAGGTGATGAAGATGATGAGAGCTTTACTAACCTTACGATGACCAGTAAATGTCATCTGTACGGGTAGCGCTTGTCTGGGTCCAAGTTCTCCACTCGATGGCTCAAAGGTGACAGTGTAACCCTTATCACCTTTGTCATCGACAATCTAGAAACACAGCGCATTTTTTAGTGTGTAAAAAACACTGTTTCGAATTAACAAAGCCGGTCTGAAAGATTAACTGCGAGTTTATTATAAATTATATAGAAAGTTTTAAGTGTTGAAACTAACTGAAGAATCATTTAGTTAGATCCATACATAGGTTGTTAGATCCTAACCTAAATAAGGATTGGAAAAAAACTTTTTTGGAAGGTGAACTAGGTAAAACCAGGTCCGAATTAAAGGGAAATCAATCTCGGTTCGAGTTAACCAGTAACTAGAATTATCCGACTTTATTGAAGTATGGAGCATTACTGAGTGACTAATAAATTGATAAGTACCCCTATTACTGGACATAAGATGCCAGAAGAATCAAACATATCCTATTAAATCGTACTGCCTCTTGCAGTACAAGTACTGAAATAGAGTAATTGGTTCACATATAACAAGCTTATTTATCATTACACACACACACACAATCTAGATACTTGACTACACTGACAAGGCCCACGTATTTATTAGTGTTGCAGAGTTCTGGCTTAACCCGGTAAGCAAGTACCTCCTTCCACTGGAAATGAGTGGCTAGCAGAGTATGGTTCTGTAACACGACTTCTCTGGATACAGGGACATTCAGGTACACATCCTCTATGTAGAGACTCGATGAGACAAGGCACACAAGGGGAGTCTGCACCTCAGAGAACACAGACAAGTAGCTGAAAAGAGTGAGCCTAGTATTAGCACCAGGTAACTTGACGATAGACACTGAAAAGTTAACTTGCGGCTGCTTACTGAATGGCCAACTTATGGAACTCTACTTGAACATTAGCCAGATGTTCCAAGGATTGTAGCTACCATATGGAAAGTGTGGGGGGGGAGGGGGGTGCACACAATAGAAAATGACACAGATCCTCCCCCCCTCAGCACAAATACAAGGAATGAATGAGGCTTGCATCAATAAGTTGGTCAAGCCTCATTATCAATAAATTGTTTATTCCTCCGTCATCAATAAGTCATCCATTCCTCATCATCAAGACCTTTTTTTAATTCCTCATCATCAACAAGTTGTTAATTCCTCATCATCAACAAGTTGTTTATTCCTCAACGTCAACAAGTTGGTCATCCCTGATCATCAAACAGTGAATCTTTATTACAGGGCTCAACCTTTACAACATGTTTACCTCGTTTTTCCTTTTCGAACAGCGCATTGGAAGACCGAGCGAACACGTCTGCACTGTGTAGGCGCGAAAGTGACTTCACAAGTTATTTCTTCCATAGGCCCTAAGCTGCCGTGTGACGGCACGAATGTGAACTCAGATACATCCTGGGGATAAGAAGAGGATTTTATGGGACTTTGCTGACAAGGTCGAGTGAGGAATTACTGTATTGTGAGCGTTCTTAATGATTCTAAACAACGGTGCGGTATGTATTATATCATACGTTTTTCACATCCACTGGATCGTTTAATACACATATAAATATTACCAGTAACAAACGAAAGCAACATGGATCACCAATGACCTTGTAGTGGGTATCCTACCTGTGTCATGTCAGAGCACTCCTCCATGCTCCAATCTGCGCGTACAATACTCGTGTTCCCATATATATGTTACCAGTAACAAATGAACGCAACATGGATCGCCAATGACCTTGTAGTGGGTATCCTACCTGTGTCATGTCAGAGCACTCCTCCATGCTCCAATCTGCGCGTACAATACTCGTGTTCTTGATTGGGATTGTACTCTTGCTGCTTTTTCCGAGCCGAACAAGACCGAAATTCAAATCAGGAAGTCCAATTAAAACCTCAGGGCCCTATCAAATGAAAAGAAGGTTGAAAAAAGGACTTCATGTTTATGTCGTTTGGATACACCGTGTTTCCTAAAAAATCACCTTGAAAAATCCAGCAAAACAATGCGAAATTGGGAAAATATGCTCGCTTTGTTGCAAATAGGCGTGGAAGGCACTTTATAGTTAGCACGTTACAAAAGAGTGGCATAAAAAAGGGAAAAAAAGAAGAAACAATTGCTTGAAAATGTGTGTTATATTACTAGGAAGTACACAACTAACCATTTCAGTTTAATATCTCTATCTACAAAAAATATATCTGCGCAATAAGGATCTTTGTTTTTAGGAAAACCCATTCACTAACCTGAAAGTTCCCTTTGACCCGCAGAAACACAGGTGATGACGAGAATGGTACGTAACATGTCAAGGTGGCGTCCATGGAATCGGGCGAGTTACCAAATACAGATACACATAGCTCGACCATCTCCCCGGCACCTGAAAAAACACCCATACCGACCATCTCAACTCACAACGAAAACAATATGCGACTGCTTGGCGAGGCAAAAAACGCCATCCAGTAGGGAAATAAATCAACATAAGGCTGAAGTGGTATGGTGTACGCCTGTATGAAAACAGAGCAGCAGTGCTGACGTTTTCAGCGTTAGCCTTTTGTCGGAACAAAAGCAAAAGTGATCCAAAAGCAATTACCTAAAACACCACTCCGGGGCTCTATTGATACAGCATAATCGTCGGTCTTTATATCTTGCCATTCAAATGAAGACCTCGAAACACTATTATTCTGGATCTGAAAAAAAAAAAAACGTTTTTACTACTATCATTATGGGCTATGTCCAGGACTCAACAAATACAGCAAAGCCCTTCTCACAAAAACGTGCGATCTTTTAGGTGCGGCACTATTTTCATCCCGTCTCTTACCTTAACCGAATATAAGTACGGAGTACCAAGCATCATACGCCCAGGAATGACAAGTAATGCGGGGCTGACCTCGATATAGAAAGGCTGAAAGAACATAAAAAAGTGTGTTAAACCAAACGGTAAAGATGTTAAATCAAACGGTAAAGAGGTTAAACCAAACGGCAAAGATGTGTAACAAAATGGTAAAGATGTGTAACCAAACGGTATAGATGTTAAACCAAACGGTAAAGATGTGTAACCAAATGGTCAAGATGTGTAACCAAACGGTAAAGATGTTAAACCAAACGGTAAAGATGTTAAACCAAACGGTAAATATGTGTAACCAAACTGTATAGATGTTAAATCAAACGGTAACGATGTTAAACCAAACGGTAAAGATGTTAACCAAACTGTATAGATGTTGAATCAAACGGTAAAGATGTTAAACCAAACGGTAAAGATGTTAAATCAAACGGTAAAGATGTTAAACCAAACGGTAAAGATGTTAAACCAAACGGTAAATATGTGTAACCAAACGGTAAAGATGTTAAATCAAACGGTAAAGATGTTAAACCAAACGATAAATATGTGTAACCAAACGGTAAAGATGTTAAACCAAACGGTAAAGATGTTAAACCAAACGGTAAAGATGTTAAACCAAACGGTAAAGATGTTAAACCAAACGGTAAAGATGTTAAACCAAACGGTAAAGATGTTAAACCAAACGGTAAAGATGTTAAACCAAACGGTAAAGATGTTAAACCAAACGGTATAGATGTTAAACCAAACGGTAAAGATGTTAAACCAAACGGTAAAGATGTTAAACCAAACGGTATAGATGTTAAACCAAACGGTATAGATGTTAAACCAAACGGTATAAATGTTAAACCAAACGGTAAAGATGTTAAACCAAACGGTAAAGATGTTAAACCAAACGGTATAGATGTTAAACCAAACGGTATAGATGTTAAACCAAACGGTAAAAATGTTAAACCAAACGGCAAAGATGTTAAACCAAACGGTATAGATGTTAAACCAAACGGTATAGATGTTAAACGAAACGGTAAAGATGTTAAACCAAACGGTATAGATGTTAAACCAAACGGTATAGATGTTAAACCAAACGGTAAAGATGTTAAACCAAAAGGTATAGATGTTAAACAAAACGGTATAGATGTTAAACCAAACGGTATAAATGTTAAACCAAACGGTATAGATGTTAAACCAAACGATAAAGATGTTAAACCAAACGGTAAAGATGTTAAACCAAACGGTATAGATGTTAAACCAAACGGTATAGATGTTAAACCAAACGGTATAGATGTTAAACCAAACGGTAAAGATGTAAAACCAAACGGTATAGATGTTAAACCAAACGGTATATATGTTAAACCAAACGGTAAAGATGTTAAACCAAACGGTATAGATGCTAAACCAAACGGTATAGATGTTAAAACAAACGGTATAGATGTTAAACCAAACGGTAAAGATGTTAAACCAAACGGTATAGATGTTAAACCAAACGTTTCTCAATACTAGGCGCCTCGGGGCCATCTCTAATGTCTTGCTTACGTAATAAGAACGTTCAAGGTAACTAAGAATGTTACACAATAAAACGCTACCTTATTCATGATTAGTGATAAAAGGCAGCTTTTTGCCGTAAGTGGATGTTACCTTGCACTCGGCCTTGACTTCTATTTCGATAGCTGTGACATCTTTGGCAATCGATCCTGCAGCATCGCCCCCTTGAACAGGAATCTCTTCTAACACCATGTGTGCTACACCATGGAATGATCCAACCTGAGACGCAAATAGGATCATTAAGAACGGCGGAGACTGGGGGACAGAGAGCTCTTTTCACATCGCTTGTGCAAGAACTAATTTAAATGAGGAGACCCACTTCATTTCACTTCAAATCAAAACACTACGCCAAGAGCGAATCATTGATATACAATTACATTACCGTGCATAATAAACAGGGTATTTAACAGGGCAAACGATAAGCCGTGTACAAATTGTACATCTACAAGATGCACATAGATCACAGTAAATATCGAATGATTTCTGGGTTTTCTGTGCGTGACCGTCAAATAGACTTACCTCTTTAGGGGCATTCTCTAATGAGAAGTGCACGACCTCGTGGGGAGGAAGCGCGCCCATGTTAGGGGTCACACTGAACACGCCCTGATCGTCTGGAACCCTGTGTACCCGGCCTGTGGGCTCTTGCGAGACACTTGGCAAAAATGGCTTGAACAGTTTCCAGCGGAAAGGTAATGACACATTACTGAAAAACAAGGTTTATGATATGCCTTTTGTTCGCATAGCAAATTGTACTAATTTCCATAAATACATGAATATATTCTTAATTACCGGCCTTCTATAAAAACCATGAGCGTGCTCGAACAAAAAATACAATTAGCGTGCTCTGATAAAAACATGTGCCATGAGGGTGCTCTAACATGTACCATGAGCGTGCACTGAGATATACCATGAGCGTGTTTTGACATATACCATGAGCGTGTTCTGACATATACCATGAGTGCACTGAGATATACCATGAGCGTGTTTTGACATATACCATGAGCGTGTTTTGACATATACTATAAGCGTGCTCTGACATATACCATGAGGGTGTTCTGACATATACCATGAGCGTGTTCTGATAAAAACATGTACCATGAGCGTGTTCTGATAAAAACATGTACCATGAGCGTGTTCTGACATATACCATGAGCGTGCTCTGACATATACCATGAGCGTGTTCTGACATATACGATGAGCGTGTTCTGATAAAAACATGTGCCATGAGCGTGCTCTAATATGTACCATGAGCGTGTTCTGACATATACCATGAGGGTGTTCTGACATATACCATGAGCGTGTTCTGACATATACCATGAGCGTGCTCTGACATGTACCATGAGCGTGTTCTGACATATACCATGAGCGTGTTCTGATAAAAACATGTACCATGAGCGTGTTCTGACATATACCATGAGCGTGCTCTGACATATACCATGAGCGTGCTCTGACATATACCATGAGCGTGTTCTGACATATACCATGAGCGTGTTCTGATAAAAACATGTACCATGAGCGTGTTCTGACATATACCATGAGCGTGCACTGAGATATACCATGAGCGTGTTTTGACATATACTATGAGCGTGCTCTGACATATACCATGAGCGTGCTCTGACATATACCAATAGCGTGTTCTGACATATACCATGAGCGTGCTCTGACATATACCATGAGGGTGTTTTGACACATACCATGAGCGTGTTCTGACATATACCATGAGCGTGCTCTGGCATATACCAATAGCGTGTTCTGACATGTACCATGAGGGTGTTCTGATAAAAACATGTACCATGAGCGTGTTCTGACATATACCATGAGCGTGCTCTGACATATACTATAAGCGTGTTCAGATAAAAACATGTACCATGAGCGTGTTCTGACATATACCATGAGAGTGTTCTGACATATACCATGAGCGTGCACTGAGATATACCATGAGCGTGCTCTGATAAAAACATGTACCATGAGCGTGCTCTGATAAAAAAACATTTAATGAGCGTGTTCTGTTATATACCATGAGCGTGCAGTTTTCAGGGCTGCGCTGATTCTGACTTACGTAGTGTTTTTTATTTCCAAGATCTTGCTGTGATTAGTCTGTGGATTTTGATGGTCAAACCTCACAAGAAATTTAGAAGACACATCTTTCATTTCGCCAACATCGTATTGGCTGAGGCCACCACTGATTGACATAAACTGGATGCCAGCCATTTGCCCAGTTCCTTAAACAGGTAATAGAGTGAAAAGTCAGCAACAGGATCTAGGAACACTTTCGTAATGGAAGCGCAAGCAAATTCTCCATCCTTTTCTAGGAAAATCCTTATAATGCTACAAGACTCTAATAAATTAAGTGCTTATCAAATTTGTTAAAAACGCTAATAAATTGAGAAAACATCTTTGTTTTAATATTCCGAAACGAAACGCAATAGTATCACTGTAAAACGCATTTTCCGTGAACGCGATACCTAATCTTCGTCGACAGTTCTTTCTCTATAAGCTTTATTTATTTTACTATGGACAACTTGTTCATATCCCAAGGGTAAGTGTTTATGAAAGAGTTTATAGAAACATAAGATAATGTATAGAAGATAATAATAAATGTATAGAACAATAAACCCCTCAAAGAACAAACAATACATGACAGATTTACCACTCATCAGCATAGACAAACTGCAACGTAGTATGTCCACGCTACAAAGCACACTGGCAGTAAAGTGGATATTACACAAGCTTTTAAACAAGACGATCTTAGTTTAGAGTAAGAAGGTCTTAAATTATTTGCCAGGAACATCTTACTACAAAACATACTCATGACACATTTTATTACCTTCAACGGAAAAGGACTTGACTTGACAATTATCACAAACCATCGCAATTTCCTGTTTAAAGAACGTCGCAGCGTAGGGACTGAACGTTATCTGCAAATTTATTTATAATAAAAGATAACTCAATTTTTGTAATGATTAAAGGGAGATTACTGTTTAATGTTTTTACAAAGATATGAATATGTGAACCCTAAAAACGAGCCATTTAACTTACCTTAATTGTTGTACTTTCTCCTTTTCTCAACTGAAACATGGCTGGCTCGATCTCAAATGGATTCACGTTTACAGATCCAGGGTCCTCTAAAGTCCACTAGAAATAAAGCGTGAATTGGGATAACTTAACCTCGTGCGCAGCTTGAACTTATCATACTATCGGCTCGATCCTATCCAAAACTCCAACTCTCTCGCATGCCATTTCTAATATATTACACACTTGTCGGGCCTGTACATAGAGGTAGGGGGGTGCAGGGTGTGTGTTCTAAATGAAGGATCTGCAAATGCTCTTTATCCTTTCCCACTGTGCCTGTGCAGCAAATCGTGAGTACGCGCCTTCGTGTTCTACCTGAACAAGTATTACCTTGAAGGAAGCAGTAGGCCATTGCGTCTTAGGAATCAGGCAGAATCTACCATCACCACCAGAATTCGTGCAATACATCCTCACCGCCTTGTACCCACCAACAAGACAATGGCCACAGCGAAGAGTTGGGGGCACTAAAAGAAGATGTGGCATAGATGACGATCGCAAATTGACACATAATCTTTCACATGATTTAATTAAAGATCAATAACGATTTCATCGTTAGTGGAAGCTCACAATCGCGAATTGACAGTAATGTTTCACAGGACTTATGGACCAATACTTTTTGTACAATTTATTTGCTTGAAGCGAAACTCAAATGGCGCCCATTGTAAATGTAATAAATAGCATCCAGAAGCTTGTCAGAAAAGTCACAGAATTCCTTACTTACAGGATAGAGACGGCGGAGGTCTCCTCGCCTGTAAATGCACGATAAGGGGTGGATCGACTTGAGACTTTATCTGTGGAGATAAACAAGTATTAGTATTTATACACACGAGAAGAGTTCAATGTTTAGAAAAGAAGGGATCAGTAACTTATTTTAAAATCATCATGTTACCTTAATTAGGTCATCATAGTCTGCCAGTGAGTCTGGCGCAAAGCGAATTGGGTAGACGCAACTCATACCAGGTGCAACTACACCATTTTCACCAGGGAACCGCCCTGCAATGCACAACATTACTTCTTCCATAAAATGTATAGCACTTGAAGTCCTTATACCTTTTAAAGAGCTTTTGAAAATCAATTTCATCGTTTAATGCCACGCCTATGAATCGATGAAAAAGTGTGGTTTTCTTACTTTTTAGAGACGCATTAAAATACGTGTGTAAGGAACGGTTAGAGACATTGTGTGGTATAAATCTAAACATGTTTTAGAATGGCATTCACTACATATCAAATATCACACAAAATGGCGAAATATACAAATGCATGACTATTTATCCTTGCCTGTCCTTTGTAAAGACTCACCTAGACCAATAGAGAAGTGCTTTGAAGTCGGAGGGACAACACGCACTTGCCGACTTGAAGATGTCACATTCTTCAGTTCAATGCTGAGCTATAAAAGCAAAATTCCCAGGGAGGTTACGATTATTCCTTTGAGATTCTCCATTGCTTGCATAGAACGTCTTTCTTATTGACTCTAACTCTTTTTTTTCACTAAGAGGAACGTGCGTACATTTTGTAGTTGCGATGATGTACTGTAAATCCCATCAGCCGTAAAACTGGGTTTTTAAAAATGCCGCCGAAATCTGCGGCTTATCCACCTTTTTTTTTACTACGGTTAGAGCATCCAACCACAAAAGTGTGCTTGCAGTTATTGTGGTTTTCTACCAAGGTTACCGGTGTTAAATACTGCATTTATACTGACATGACTGCAATGCTTTGTGCATCTAATAGCTAGAGACATGTTGACCCTGAGGGGCTGAATGAGGAAGTACCTTCAAGGCTCCTGTACTGTTGCATTGTAATTATGATTTTAAGCATCACTTTCTTTCTCGCGTGCTCCCTGTATGCCCGATCTCCGCGACGCCCTGGGTCCCCGAGGATGGATTTTAAGGAGCTACATATTTAACATGCATACCTCATAAACTTCCCCAACATTGTAGTCTGTAAACACAAGGGGGTTTGGAGAAACAAGGAACACTTCTACAGCTTTGAAACCACTAAAAGGATATAACAAGCAATAATAAAAAAGTGTGAGGAAAAGGTGTTATTTTAGCGGAGCGGACACCCGTACCTAAGAAAAAATGGTATATTAAAAAATTGCGGTAGCAAATGTTGGTAACTTGACTTAAGTTTTCATGATGCCGTGTATCCAGAGGGGGAAACTCTCCACAAAAGTAGACAAGGTGATCATCCCATCTTTTAGGGTATAAAATTTTGACCAACTCTATCCCTTAGGGGGTGTTGAAGGTTTTTTCCGATTCTGCTATCATTTAGGGTATAAAATTCAACCGAATGCTATTCCTTAGGGAGTATGAGGATAAAAATGGAGAACCAAAACAGTCGTAAAATATGCCAACAATTCAGACTTTATTCAGTCCTTCTTCAGGGGGTGTTTGACGTTTTTTTCTGATTCTGTGGGTCAAAAATTCCTTTGACCACACCCAATTTGCTATCTCTTAGGGGGAAGAATTTCTGTTGACCACAGCCATAGGGTTAAAATTGATTTTGCCGACAATAAACCCCGTCTGTTTTAATTAGAGTCGCCCCTAAGGCGGTGTCCTTTCCTTCCTTCATCCTTTCCTTCCCTCTGTCTGTCCGTCCCATTAAAAACAAGAAACATCATTTGACATCCAAACTTAGTAGTTGTCTTGTAGGTGCCAAGAGGGGTGAAACAAGTTATGTGTGATGTCATTTAAAGCAAAACTGCTCTGATGTCATCAAAAGCAAAAACATTCATATCTCATGATTTAAACATAGTCAGTCAACAAGACTTAGATGTCATGCAGGTGTCTAAAGGGTTGCAATAGAAAGAAATTCATGTGAGATGTCATTAATATTTTATGATAGAAAAATCATAAGGCAATCAAACTTGAAAAATGTCATGTGAGTGTCAAGTGAGGTGAAACAGAATGGTCAGGTGATGTGTGACATCATCAATGATATCATATTGCTTTGGAAGGTGTAAAGGTTTGATCAAGGCTTAAAGCAAAGTTGAGGCTTGAAACTCCACTTTTTAAAATTATTAAATAATATTGTCAAGGCATCTGGTAAACCAAGGTATTAACTGTCATCTCAGCAACAAACCTTTTATCTTGGGAAGTAGTTTTTGTTTTTGAGCGGTGCTTAGTTTTTTTCTGTATCAGTTCTGCTGCCTCAGGAGGTACAAATCTGGGATTTTGCTTGTACTCAGCCTTGCTTTCTAATCTCTGCAGGTCATCACGCTCAACTTTTCTCTGGTTTGGCTTCATAGAATCTTTCCAGGCAGATGTCTTTGACTGTTTTGTTTTGGCCTAGAAATCAAGACAAATTTAAAGCTAATCATGGGTGGTGTGGCAGTTAGAGTGCTTGCCTCACTTCACAAGCTCCAAGTATTACAAAACGTGCTGGTTCATAAATTCTTGAGACTTACAGTTTGAGGTGGAGGGCTTTCTCTGAGCCCCTGCTCATGAGCAAGACTGGTTTGTTTTGAGGCAGCGAAGGGGTATGCCAGTGATGAGGTTGTAACATAATCAGTAAGGGGAGGAGTCTTTCGAAAGCGCTGCTGTGATGAAGTTGTACATCGAGCATAGCTAGGGATGTCTGCAGCTGTGAACAAGACATTAAACACAGTTTACTACAGTCACGCAGATGTATTTACTAGGAGAAGCACTTGGTTGAATAACATTGCTTCATGAGCATTCTTCACTTTATTATTAGTAAAGTCATGTTTACTTTCAAGAACCCTAGCATCGGTACCTCTATAAGGCTGTCACCCAAAGAACAGGTAAGCCAAGTAGGGCCACTTTTTCAACAGTGGTGTAAATCACAGTTATTGAATTACCAATATCTGGAGGCTTTAAATTATGGTCACTAAAACTCCCTTGTCTGCCACACCTTTGTTACTACAGTTTCTATCCAAAATTGGATGACAAATTATTTGAAGAAATTAGAAAATATATTTCTAAAAAAAAATTTGTGATATTTGCCCATTTTAAAATATGTTAAAAATATTTGATTATATTTGAATACACCAAAAACTGGAAATCGACTCTGCTCTTTGGTGTATTGTATTCAGGCAGAGTCGATTTCCAGTTTTTGGTGTATTGTATAGGCAGAGTCGATTTCCAGTTTTTGGTGTATTGTATAGGCAGAGTCGATTTCCAGTTTTTGGTGTATTGTATTCATTGTTCTGGTACGAGATCGCGACAGTTTGGGCTTTTTGATTCTATTGATAATATTTGAAAATGTTGCAAAAGCTTTCTCAAATAAGCCAATGGAAATGGATGCTTTTTCACACTTGGTATTGCCAGGATGACAAAATGGCGGCTGATGAAGACCTTTTAATTAAGTTACCTATGCATTCCCTATCAAATGCTTTGCAGTCATAACAGTACCTTGTGGTGGCCTTGCAGGTTTTGGATCCTCAGATGTGAAGTCTTGAGGTACAATAAGCCCAAATTTCCTGAGTAGTTCTGTGTCCAGGCAATGCCGCAGATTTGATTTTCCTGGATGTTCAACAAAATTAATAAATATTGATTCCTTTTTTAGCTTTTTGTGTATCCCTGGGCATAGAGTTCATCCACATGATTATAGATTAAGCAGTGTCAATGGCGACATTGGAGTTTTTTTATTTTACTTAGGCTTTTCAAATGGGGATGAAAACCGGGATGGGGAAGGAAGAAGAGAGCACTTCTCTTTTGTGTAAAAATCAGAATGGAGGGGATGCCAGCAGAGAAGGTAGAAAGGAACTATTCTGTTCCTTCCTTCTCTGCTTGCTTTTCCTTCACAATGGTTTTCACACACAATGTAAGCATCCTTCGTCTGTTTATCCACTAACTTGTCCAGTTAAAATAGACCTTAAAGGAGGTTCAACCTTATTTGAACAAGGTTATTACTGACCAGGGGGTAGGCCAAGCTTCTGGTAATCCTCACACTCCACAAGTGCTTTCTGTATATCTCTCTCATCTGCTGCCATGGCAGCAGCCTGGGCTTGCATGATGTGAGTTTCAAGCATGTCAGCTTCTCTGTGACATTGATCTCTGTCCTGCTGAATCTGTTGGACATTGGCATAATCACACATGGTGTCAAAATACCTAACATGAATACAATCAATGAAAGAAAGTTTTCAGAAATTGTCTATGTCTATGATGCCCTGGGTGATGCTTTGCATGTTTCTACATGCTGTTCATGTTGAATTGCTCAAGCACTTTACATTCTAGTGAAGTTGGCAAGAAATGTGTTTTTGACCCACCATCCTTCTCCACCACAAAAAAGCAAAAAAAAAGATAAAAATAATATGCAACCCAAAAACATGTTGCCCTCACCTCCTCCCTTCATGCTAACATCTTACCCCTAGATAATATTTTTTTCATTAGCTTTGCCACAAGATTATGTACTACACAACAAACAAACAAAATGACATAACTATGGATGTAACATTAACTTCAAATCCAAGGAGGCAAAGAAATCACAACAGCCGAAGCTAATTGTACACCACTATCCCCAAATAAATACAAAAAGCCCAAATTTTTGTGATCGTGAACCAGAAGAATAAATACAATACACCAAAAACTGGTATTCGACTCTACCAAATTTTCGTCTTTAAGGGCCTATGGTAGTACCATATGGTACTATCTCGTTGCTATGAAACTCTGTTGCTATGAAATGGAAAATGGCTACATTCGGTTAAATAGACTAAAAATCGCTGTGCATCTTCCAACTTGGTTCCGTGGCCCAGTGGTTAGCACCTTTGACTAGTAAGCAAGCGTTCTGGGTTCAATCTCCGGTTGAGTCCATTTTTTTATTTTTATTTTCTTTGAAACTCCAGTTCTAATTTTCTTTGTTCTTTTTTTCCAAGAGATTAAAATAAACTTTTGACCTTTTGTAGAAGAAAATGCAATTTTTATATGTTTTCCGAGAATAATTTTGATTTTTGAAGAAATGAAAAAGTTATTACCAAATATGTGGTTTTCAAAGAACATAAATATTCGCCATTTCTCGCGGTATCAAAATTTCGCAAATCCGATGCGTGAAGTTTTAGAAAATAGTGATGTTAAAATATTTCTGCAAAAAAATTAATGGTAGATTTGAACAGTAGTTTTTCCGACACGTTTTTATGTTCTGGGTCACGTGACCATGGGAGGGGTCAGATGATGTCATCACTTGTGTTATTTATGTCTAAAACACTTATGCTGAAAGTTCCAAGAGATTTGACATAAAACAGAAGCTTTTATAAAACAAACAAATTTCCTTAGCAACGGAATCAAAAGATAGTACCACTTCTTCAGGGCAGACTCAAGAAGAAGACTTCTGAAGAAGTCACCTAAAATATATATATAATCCTTTCCTTCACTATATTCCTTCTTTTTTTTCAAACACAAATGACTGTTTATTTAGCTCGTATTAGCATGTAGCCTCCGTATTTTTTCACTATTAGTATTAAATCCCGATTAAATAAAAGTCATTTGTTGTTATTTGTGGGAAATTCTTTTGTCGTTGAATTTTTTGTTACATCTAAGTTGTTCGTGTCTTCACGTACGATAATTTATGCTTTTGCAAGGAACGCTACTGATTTATCATCTATTACCTTTCTTAGCTGCTGCACATATTTATCGTGGTACGTCTCTTCCCCGCTACGCGAAGTTGCAAGATGTTTCACTCTTTGCTCGCCTACAGAATCGCGCGTAAAAAGCTCCCGAAAAACGCTCGCCAAAATGTGCGAGACATCTTGTGATCGGGCTGAAGATGGCCTCTGTATATGCATCGGAGGTTCTACCTCCTTTCCGTTCGCATCTGCCATCTTCATCTTACAGAATGAAGGGAAAATGAATTATTTCGTGTCTTATTTGGTTTTCGGTGTGTCCGCCATTTTCTCACATATGAAGTTCAGTTTTAGTTGCCATAGTAATTATACCGGGGGAAACGGCTGAGTCGTGTACTATTGCGGGCTCAATAAAAAAAAAATAACAATGTAAATAGGCCCGTACCCAGGATTTTTTTTGGGGGGGGGGCGAAATCCGAAAATGTGCACCCCCCCCCCCCCCCCCATCCCCCCTGTGTACGGGCCTGGAATGTGTTTCTAAACAATTCATTTTCCCAATTTTAATAAATTCACATACGCATGGAATACTATTTCTCTAGTGTGTAATCATAATGGAGGATTCTAGTGATTTATGGGCCCAATTGAGAAAGTCCTGTCTGAAATTAATTTGGTTTTCCTGTGGAGTTTTATGCGTCTAAAAAAGGGTCTGGGAAAAACCATCCCTTCCAAGATGGCGGCCTTCGAATGGCCGTGGCAGTATACTTTCCCACCTTTCTTCACGTAAGCTTGACAGCTATGTCCTACAACAGCTCTAGCTTCGATTATATACAGAGCACTGTCTTCTTGTATAACTCTACTGGGAACGTAATGCAGCATTTCTAAACTTGCCTCTTCCTCGCAGACTTCAACCGAACTTGGACACCCGACGAAAACAGCTTGATGCTTGGTGTGATCTTGTTTTAACATACTACAAGCAAAGGAAAGCTTACAGTATGGACGTGACCGAGGCACAGACATGTGATCTGTTTTATAACAAGTCTATTGAAAGTATCCTTTTCGGTTTTTTATGTGATCTCCCTCCTTGGTAATACAAAGTGATCATACTATTCTTAACACTACCTTTTTTTTATCACTGTTTCCTTTTTACTCTTAATCAGTTTCATCATAGTTTGTGTGGAGCACAATTTTCCTTGTTGCACAATGTTTGAGCTTTACAAGTTTTAATAAAACAATCAACAAAAAATCAAAAAGAATAAATCATGACTGAATCATCTAAAATCGTCTCGATTGTGGCACACAGTAGACCTCATAACCGATATATTGGTATAATAGAAACTGCATACCTCTGTTCCTAGCGGCTTTAGGCAGTTATCAAGAGTAATCAAGCGGTGGTAGTAATAGAAAGATGACGCAAATTGTGAGATTGTAAGAACATGAGGCAAAGTTTGTTACTTATTAAATACATATCAAGTGATTGAACAATAAGCAGAGAGAATGCATTACAGTTTGTTTGCCTTAAAAGTACTTTTACAAATACCAGGAAAATTATCTTTGGAAGGAATCAATGCTGTACTTGAGGAACTAAGAAAAAAAGGTTTGTTGCAACTGAGTGTTAGCTGAAAACATTAATGATTCATCGGATGACAAGTGGTAGGGAGTTCAAATAAATTTTAAGCTTTGTTGGTGGTAAAACTTCTAAAGAGAAGTATTTTTTTTCATACAGGTAACTTAGAGTGGGAAGACAAGAAAAAACAACGTTGCTATATAATGTGGCGAACTCCTGAGGAGTGGGCAAATATCATTTTTAAATGGGTAAGTGTACGGTACAAATGAACTGACCTATCATTTCAAACAGAGGCAAAATTAAGAAGGAGTTAACAATGAAGTGAACTTTATTGATGTCCTTTAGCCTTTGGTGCTGTCTCACTGTAATAATTTTTTTTCTAGGTTCAAGACAATGGGATGACAGACACAGTTTGTACATTATACGAGTTAATGGCAGGGGATGATACCGCAAAGGAAGGTCACTACCAATTCCTTCCCTATTTCTTTTCCTCATTAGGCCTTAGCTAAAGACATGACATGTTTTATTAGTGATATACCACATTTTCTTTGTGGGCCTTTTTTTTACTTTTGCTTTGTTTACAAGAAAAAAAAACACACAGACTTGGGCCATGTCTAATTTATGGACTTTTATCCTTCAAAAAAAAAGAGTGTTATATTCTACATAATGCATACAATACTAAAGTTCATCTCATATATATTCCATCCTTAGTATTTTGGCATATTTATTTGGATACTGAATGTTATTATTCTTTTCCATCCATAGCATTTTATGGCATTGACATGTGGATGCTTAAGAAATCCTTGCTTGTGCTTGAAGCCAAAGGAAAAGCACAGATGTTTGAAGCCCCAGATTCGAGTGATGAAAGTGGGTTAGGAGTCAAGTTTTACAATTGAGATATAGTGTCATCTAAATACAGTAGAATTTAGTTTCTAAATTTAGTTGAGCTAGAAGCATATGGAACTGAAGGGCAATGATCCTTACCTTTCCATCCTGGCCATCAAGAGATGCAATGACTAAATGGGTTACGCTATGCCTCAAATAAGCTGTCCATCATGTTGTTGTGTCCTGGTCACCAACAAGCTGTTGATGTCCTCTTGTGATAATGTGTAGAATCTTCTGGATTGTAATGTGAGCTTTTCAAAAGTCTCAAAAGAAATGAAATGAATACATTGGTTAAGCTATGCCTCACCAAAGCATAATAAGTAGAAATTAAATTGTTATTGATCAAGCACATATTCTGTACTTTATATCTTGAGATGTCGTTAACCATCCTTTCAAGTCTGATCTCAAAAAAGGGAAGATAACCTTTTTGTTTGTATATGATATGAAACTTGAAGAAACATGCATTTGTTACAAATTACATATTTCTGTTTATTTGTTGATTTGTCTGTTTTCTTTGAAGTATCATTCTATCTAAATGATTAATTATTTAACACCAAATGTACATCATTTAGACCAGACAATTCAACATACCCATGGCTATGTTATTGAGGGGTGGGGGGGGGGGGGGGGTGTAGGTGTAAAATAAAAGGTAGCTTATACTATGTCTAGAATAGGAACAGGGTTTCTTTTTTTTTTTTTTTACTCTTGCTCCCAGGATCAAAGGTGAGCAAGCATTTTTGTCTTGGGGGACCGGGTAAAATTGGTGAGCCTGTACTCGGTGCTTCACCTTGTTTCTTTAAAATTCTTAATTGCTCTCGGCAGTTCACTTTATCTTATTATCAATCTTGAATGTCGTTGTAAACGTTATTTCTGTATTGAATAAATACAAATTAAAATATCCAAAAAGGGACGAGAAAAGAGGAACGAGAGTGATTAAGGAATATATATGGACTTGGCTCAAAAAAGGAGAACGGGAGTGAGCAAAGGGTTAACAAAAAATATGGGCGCGGCCGAAAAACTGAGAACAATGATGAGCGTAGGAGAGCAAGGGTGAGTAAGGAATATAGCCTAGAACAGGGGTGAGCAAAGGGGGGTAAGGGTGAGTAAGGAAAAGGGACTTGACCCAACAACCGAGAACGGGTTTAAGCAAAGGGAAGAAAGGTTAAGCAAGGAATATGGAATTGTAACTGGTAAACAGTGAAAAAAATATATCGAGAACATGGCCGAAAATCGAACCTCGTCCAGATCCCGCATCCTTTTTCGGGGCCGCATCAATATTTTTTTTATTTAAGTATTTCTGCTGCTTTTTTGAATGTTTGTTCCTCAGAAGTTCAAATTTCGTGTGTTAGCGGATGTCACTGAAATAAAGGCAGATGTTTCCGTTTCAAGGCTACTCTTAAGATTTTTTTCACCCGTTCGCAACATCGCGGAGATTTCCTTTTTGAATCGTAAGAATTTTTGATAAACTATGGGGAAAAAATAAATGAAAAATAATAAATTAAAAGGGACGCATGCACCCTATTTTGATCTTATCAGGACAATAAACATGTATTTATTTTTACTTGGCCTCACGGCTAGGCTGGAGATTTCGGCCCCAGCACCGCCATCTAGCGAACTGTACAAAAAATGGACCTAGGGTACCCGCGCATTAATAGTGAGGCAATAACCAGGATCCCAGAGGATCCCAGCCCTGTCCAGTCTCGTACTCAGACGCCGCGCGATGCATTTTGGGGATGTTGAATAAGCGCATAGTGCATGACAGTCAGAATGCGGTTTCGAGTCCGCTCAACAGCAAATAACGACTGGGTACGAGTCTGAGCCCTGTCTTAGTCGGTTACGCCAAGCCCAACTCGATGAGATGTACACTGAAAAATGTCGGGGTCTTTTTTACGCTTGCTTCTTTTGGAGATAGGTGTGTTGCTATAGTAATGTAGTGATGTCGTCATCATGTGCAGCACACTGCGACCTCTGGGTCTACATTGCTGCCTTTAGTCTTTGTTCTTCTTGTCCAATCACGCACGTGTATTGGTGCATATGACATTTTTTGTGCCCAGTAAACAAAAGCAAGCTACATCGAAACGTACGCAATCTAAGAGGTTTGTGTTCATAGGTTTTAGAAAATATTGTGACTAAATCTCTCGTAAGCTACTCTCCTCGAATTTCTTAGGAGCATTTCATATTCTATATTACATATTTTCCGGTTGTGGGGGTCTGAAACCTAAATAAAGCGTCCAAAAATCACAAATCATGCGATTTCGACCAACTGCCACCCCCTAGGGGCGTTTATGGATTTTTCAGATTTTGTTATCTCTTAGGGTGTAAAATTCGACCAATTGCTTAGGGGTCGTTTAACGTTTTTTTATTCGATTCTGTCATCTCTAAGGGTTAAAAATTCCTTACCCAATTTCCTATCTCTTAGGGGTTAGAATTTCTGTTGACCACGCCCAAAGTGCCATCCCTTAGGTTTAAAATCGATTTTGCCGACGATCACCCCGTCTGTTTTTGTTGGAGCCCCCACTCCTCCCCCCTCCCCCGGGTGACGCACTATGTTATAAAATCTGACGCACCCAAAGTATTTCAGCGTAGCAGTAGGGTTCTTAAGGTTGTGAAGAAACAGGGCCCTGTACAGTCCGTACACCATGTTGGGTGATAATACATGGTGTTTGCCAACAATGCTGACACCCTCAGAACCACCCTCAAAGGGATAAAATGCTTGTATAAGTACTCCATTTGTATTGGATCAATAATTTCGATAGTTTTATTATAAACTAATATTAATATTAGTGATTTCCTTTAGGTATCAAAGATATCAAAGGTTAATGTATCAAACAACATAGTAGTATAAAATTATTAGGAGTTATTCTACAAGAGCAGTTGCGAATAGCGTGTGGCAAGAGCACCGCTTATCTTTTTTGCGACACTTTTTCCCAGGCTGTCTCGTCCCCTTCCCTCTCTCTCTATTTTTTTTAACTTGACGCTCGTTTCCACTGTGTTCCACGGATAACGAAGTACCGCTGCCAGAAACGTTTCCTCATAGATTCTGGAGTTCTGGTGCGCGTGCCATATTCTGCCATTTATCGATAGATCCCTTGTCCACATCATAACGCTAAAGGTTTTACCCGTCTCTCCCCCATACTTATCAGGGAATAGAGAGCGGATGCACGGCGAATGGAATAGAAAACCACACACACAACTCGCGAAAACGAGCATCAGCCGATGACCTCGCAGAATAGCGGGCTTCCGAGCCCCTGGTCGTTATCGTTACGAAAAAGCGTGTACTTTGTGCTTCCGCTTATTGACAGTTCTTACAAAGTGCCACTTGCTCCTTCTGGTAAGTTCTACAGGGACATAACCTGGTCACATGACTATCACGTGCGACACAACTGAAAAGAAGAGTCTGCTCTTGGAGTAAGCAGCTGCCATCCGTGCTGTTGCTTGCTGGTGCATAAAGGGTCTCCAATGACTTGTACGATTTGCATCTCATTCCATTTCTAAAAGAGTTGATGTAATCGTCATTTAAGTTTGGTTGAAAGCGCTGGGTGACTGGGGTCAGGGAACTGGGAGGACCAGAGATGCAGTCGTATATCATCAATGCCATGCCTGTGCTTTGATTGGCTAAAGGGCTTTGAATATTGCGGCGTGTAATGCGCTTTTAAATTTCCGTAATTATTCAAATAAGCACGCTGCTTTAAATAAGCGCGCCCTCCCCAATAAGTGTGGCCCTCCCGACCTCGAATTGTGGATTGCGCGCTGCTTACCTTTTCAGCTGTTTGACTGAGTTGAGCTGAGGAAAAAAAGATGGTTCACACAGAAGACCTGCAACAAAAGAGCAATTTATAAGAAAAATAAGGAAAAACTAAGGGGCATTTCTTAACCAATTGTTCTTATTTTTCAAACTCAGCAGTCGGTGCGATTCGCAATCGTTTTGTTATTAGGTTTAGTAATCTGTAGTCTAACTTTACTGAGATTTGCGACAATATTTTGTCGAAATCCGTCATATGCCGATCCACAAAACAAGTTCTTCCTTCCCTTGCTTGATAACTTTTCAAACTTTAAAATCATATCTTTATGATGAGTCTGGGATGTCATTTTGTCAGTTTAAATAGGCTTCCCAGGGGGGGGGGGGTTAACCCATCGAACCCATCCCTCCTCCCAGGTTGAGGAAGGGGAGGGGGGGGGGCGGGTTAACCCATCGAACCCATCCCTCCTCCCAGGTTGTGGAAGGGGGGGGGGGGGCGGGGTTAACCCATCGAACCCATCCCTCCTCCCAGGTTGAGGAAGGGGACGGTTAACCCATCGACCCATCCCCCCTCCCAGGTTGAGGAAGGGGGGCGGGGTTAACCCATCGAACCCATCCCTCCTCCCAGGTTGAGGAAGGGGGGGGGCGGGGTTAACCCATCGAACCCATCCCTCCTCCCAGGTTGAGGAAGGGGGGGTTAACCCATCGAACCCATCCCTCCTCCCAGGTTGAGGAAGGGGGGGCGGGGTTAACCCATCGAACCCATCCCTCCTCCCAGGTTGAGGAAGGGGGGGCGGGGTTAACCCATCGAACACATCCCTCCTCCCAGGTTGAGGAAGGGGGGGCGGGGTTAACCCATCGAACCCATCCCTCCTCCCAGGTTGAGGAAGGGGGGCGGGGTTAACCCATCGAACCCATCCCTCCTCCCAGGTTGAGGAAGGGGGGCGGGGTTAACCCATTGAACCCATCCCTCCTCCCAGGTTGAGGAAGGGGGGGTTAACCCATCGACCCATCCCTCCTCCCAGGTTGAGGAAGGGGGGGTTAACCCATCGACCCATCCCTCCTCCCAGGTTGAGGAAGGGGGGGGTAACCCATCGACCCATCCCTCCTCCCAGGTTGAGGAAGGGGGGGTTAACCCATCGACCCATCCCTCCTCCCAGGTTGAGGAAGGGGGGGTTAACCCATCGAACCCATCCCTCCTCCCAGGTTGAGGAAGGGGGGTGGCGGGGTTAACCCATCGAACCAATCCCTCCTCCCAGGTTGAGGAAGGGGGGGGGGCGGGGTTAACCCATCAAACCCATCCCTCCTCCCAGGTTGAGGAAGGGGGGGTTAACCCATCGACCCATCCCTCCTCCCAGGTTGAGGAAGGGGGGGTTAACCCATCGACCCATCCCTCCTCCCAGGTTGAGGAAGGGGGGGGTAACCCATCGACCCATCCCTCCTCCCAGGTTGAGGAAGGGGGGGTTAACCCATCGACCCATCCCTCCTCCCAGGTTGAGGAAGGGGGGGTTAACCCATCGAACCCATCCCTCCTCCCAGGTTGAGGAAGGGGGGGCGGGTTAACCCATCGAACCCATCCCTCCTCCCAGGTTGAGGAAGGGGGGGTTAACCCATCGACCCATCCCTCCTCCCAGGTTGAGGAAGGGGGGTGCACGCAACCGCTGAGCCCGCCCTTAGGCAAGCGCTTGCGTGGAATCTTTTTCTTACTATATACCTTTTTGAAAGCATGCATCTTTACAAGATTGGCCTTCTCTGCCTTTCACTGTCAGCATCTCACTCAAAGGCATCCACTCTTTGCCTATATTACAGAAATCCTGCAAATCCGATACAATAAACAAGTGAAAACGTTTGCTTAACTCTAATCCCAGTTGAAGAGGTAATAATTACCTCATTTTTCAGTGAAAATAGAAGGAAGGGGGGACCCGTTTAGCTTATTGCTTCGTAATATTGCGTGACTGAAATCCATCTAATAAGAACTAAAAGTCTGATTATAGCAATAGCCAAGTGTTCGCAGGGTTATTGCGCAAGTTACTGCGTTCTTGAGGATTAGATTTTCAGCAAATAAGGGGAAGAGGGTCCGTTATATGGAGGTTCCACTGGTATTGTAATAGATACGAAGACGTTGAGTACCAAATTTTTCATGAAGTAGTTGATTCGCTGAAGCATGCCTTCGAGAGAGAACTCGTACGGAAGGTGAGGAATCTCCTGGTAGAAAAGGAATAACAAAATACAACAAGAGTGAAAAGATGATATATGTAAGCAAAAACCCAGCTAACTCGAACACAGAACAGGTTAGCGGGGGCTAACTCTCGAAAAATGAACAAGACTAAGAACCATTAACATTTCTTTGTACCGAGCAGATAGTTTAAACTACACTGTTAAAACATGGTAAAATATGACCAAGGGAATAATATTTTGATTTCACGGGAATTCGAATTATGTGAGTTAGCGAGGAATTCGAATTATCCGAGTTCGAGCAGCGTTAACTTGTTAAGAAGCAAGACTGCGGAATTTTGTTAAGTCCTTTAGCAGTTATACGACCTAAGTCCCTACATCTCTTACTTTTATTAGGCAAAAATGGTCCTCTAAAATTTTCCATGCACAGCATCATAGCCAAGAATGCCTATAGTTCACTGGACATTTTGAGTCAGACCTTCCCATAACAAAGTAACCACACAACATTTGAAAATATTATGCAGGCGCAGATCCAGGAAAATTCTAATCCAGGAAGACACTGCAGACACAGTCGCCTAATTTACAGAATGAAGACTTAACGTATTATAAAGCCCTTGCTCGACTGATCACAAGACAAAGGAAATGCAGAAAGTCCATTTCCCATTTTGACATTTCCTTTGTCCTAAGTCAGTCAAGCAAAGCTGGCAGGTGCTGGCGCAGTTTGCACGGGGCTTTTAAGTTAAAACTGGCTAACTCTAGACATTTGACCTGTTTACATAAGCAGGTGTAAATAGATCTGGTTTCGCGCATGTTATGCGTTACGTCTTACAATGGTTTAACGAATAAACGGCATACCTTGGTAGCAAGAATCTCTTGAATCGTTTTTTCTACCTCCGTCTCGTTGTTCATGTCAATAGTGTATACGAATGGTCGTCCAATGAACTCTTCGGCATACGGGTTCTGCGATGTCAGCTGGCAAAGGTTTTTTACATGATAGGTTAAGTTTTTGCCACCGTTGACGTTGAGGAGATGGTAGATGGGATTGGCTCGCCATTCAACCATCACCGGGCGCGTAACCCGGTGAGAACAAAAAGCACAACTCCTATCGAATCGCCAATAGGCGATCTTTTCATATTAGAACAGTTAATTAAACTTACAATCTTTGCGAACGAAATCCGTAATTGCGCTAACCCCTCCCCAAACCAATCAGCAAATCCTATGGCTTTTTGCGACTAATCACAAAACACACTCGCACTTCAAACCATTTCTTTCACGAATAGCTGGCGTATTTCTGCAACATACCTTTCGAAAAGTTGGCTTGTCTCTGAAGAAAGCAGCGTTCTCCCGACTCTGATACGGAATCAACTAAGAACAGGGGTATTATGTTAAGTGTAATGATAAAATCCTGGTTGCAATCCTAAACGGTGTTGGAGTTGTTTGTGTGGTGTCACCTTTGGATTGATGTAGAAACAACCATTTGCTATTGCATCAAGGGGAGCGGGACCTTCGAACGGGAAGCCAAGACCAATAAACACCTGGAAAAAAACAGCAAACATATTGATGAAATGACGAATACCAGTCTAGTAACAACACTTGCCAAAACAAGCAACAACAGATACTAGAACAAACATCAAATATGCTAGAACAAACAACAACACATACCAGAACAAACAACATCAACAAATAAAACAACACCATATGCTGGAACAAGCATCAACACATATCAGAACAAACAACAAGAACACATACTATAACAAGCATCAACGCATACTAGAACAAACAACAACAACAAGAAAAGCTATAACAAACAACATCAACAACACATACTATAACAAGCATCAACGCATACTGGAACAAACAACAACAACAACACATGCTATAACAAACAACAACAACACATACTAAAACAAACAACAATAACACATACTAGAACAAACAACAATAACACATACTAGAACAAGCATTAACACCTGTACCTTTGACTCCTGAATAATTTTGACGAGTGTGCTCCCATTAACTATACCATGGTTGATTATGTAATCAGGCACTTCATTCCTTCTCAAATCTTCCTCCTAAAACAGAATCAATCAGAATCAGGTAGGGGTTTTTTTTTCTAAATTTCCTGTCTCAACCAACTTCTTATCGGGGGAGGGCTGCTTAGTTGATTTTTTAAAAATTGCGACCCTCCCCCAAAAGACCCTCCCCAAGAACAAAAAAGCGGAATCCATCAACTTCGCTCGTGTAAACTTTCGATCTTATTGTTTACTTTATTGAAATAGTAGTTTTTACTCTTGAAATGCCTTTCTTTAAGGAGCATCAACATTTTAGCACTCTTGCTGTGGTACAGTGCGGTACATAAAACGGGAAGCAAAAAGACGTAGAAAAAGCCCCATCCCCTTAAACGATCGCCTTAAACGAGCTTTTACAAGCGTGTTATTTACCGTGCATCTATTATTCTAGCCAGATTTAGTCAGATAAGGTTAGCTTTATTTCCTTCAGATGAACATCATTACATTCATACACATCGCACAAATCCTCCACAGCAAAAAAAAGTAACTATATAAAGTGGCCTACAGTTATTATAGCTTGCGTTCTGTTTTTTTTAAATGTTTTTTTTAGTTTTTGTCTAACTTGAAAGAATATACTATATAAAAAAATACTTCTCTATAAAACAGGTTCTCGGTCAAACGCGCAATCACAATAGTTCTTATCTAACTCAGGGAGGTTTGAATATCATATCAATACTATACTAGTGTCGTAGCAGGTTTCGAAATATTGGGCAAGGCACAATACAAAAACATTTAGAAAATATTGGGGGGACACAGCCATGTCCCTACTGGTCATTTCCTTATAATTTTTGAAAATATTGGGGGGGGGCACGTGCCCCCAGTGCCCCACCCCCTGCTACACGCCTGATTCGTCAAAAGAATATTTTTGGTAGTAAAGTGATTGAAATATCATTTTACACATATTTCGAACAATCTTATGCTTGGTGTCCTTGTGTAAGCACCTTGAGTGCTTCGCCAGACAACCGACGGCAGAAAAAGGGGGAATTCAACCACTCTCCCAGTTCGGCCTTTTCTTCTACTTTCTGCCCACTCATGTCGTAGCTGCTCTCTCCTTGCCATGCGAGCCTTCTTTTTCGGCATGGGATCGTCATCCAGGTCGTCAAATAGTGTTTCCTTCCTCTCTGGTCTACACACATTCTCTCTTCGCTCTATCTCCGTTAAAATGCCGTCGAATGTTAGAAAAGGGACAACGGAGTCGCTTTTGCCTTCACATTCCTCTTCTATTTCGTCTTCGTTCACGCCTGGAGTAAAAGGTCGTTTCAGATCTTCGAGTTTGTCTAAGTCAGGGACCGTTAAGAAGCTTGTCGATGGGACAGACACTTCAGTACTTTCTTGTCTTGGCCATATGGTGATTCGATCGTCATATATTTTCACCTTGTTCGCCGTGTCATTTGGATACTCTTCGTAATCGTTTATTCCTGTCTCATCATCTGCGCATTCGGACGGATCATAGATGCTTGATAGAGACGAAAGTTCACTCGCTCTCGCAAGTCTGCTATTCCGACTTCTGAAAAGTTGTCTCGGTGTAGGTATTATACATCGCAAAATGCGTTTCATTTTTGCCTCACGAACGTGGTATTTTTCAAATGGCGAACCTGACTCAGCAAATGCATAGTAGCAATGAGTGATCATACTAAGGTCAATCATTATGACGTCAATCACCTAGCGACAATCACTCTAACATAACGTCAATCACCGCCATGGCCGGTGGTTACTTTGTAAACTTGAGTCATATTATTATTGTTACTCACCTTCTCTTTGAACTTATCTTGCCGCCGACACGCGCCCGGGCGTGCGACAAGTGCTGGGATCCGGGCTTATTTTTTCTAGGCGAGAGAAAGCAATGTTTTCCCGCTCAAATATCGAAAGATGTTATATAACTACCACATGAATTTGAATTTTTACCCGGAACAACAGAAAATTCTGCAAGTTATCGACAGAGGTTAAAGTGTCTTTTTTAGTGGAGAAAGGGGATAGAGCAAATCAAATTTTTAGCTGATCATCGCCTGCCATTTAAAACGCAACGGTCCGTAGAAACATTTTAAAGATAAGCCCCGATCCCAGAACTTGTCGCATGCCCGGGCGTGTATCGGCGGCGAGATAAGTTCAAAGAGAAGGTGAGCTGTCAATCAATCATGTCTCATACCAACATCACAACATTGGCCGTAACTAGGCAGGTTTCGAACAATGGAATCGAGCGTTGTTTCACTCCCTTCTTATTTTATATAGAACTAAATACGAAGTTAGGTTCGGAGAGGGCTCGGGCTTGTCACGAACACTAAAGAGGCTATGGTTAAACAATACCGTTCAAATGTTTCGAGACTTGAAAACAACGATCGCCCGGGGTTTTTAGACAAGAGAAATAGAAATATAACAAGAGACAACTAAAAGGATTACGCTGACTCAGAGGGCAGGAGACATTTTGGATTATAAAGTCAGAAATATTTTATTCGCTGAGTTCAATATTCACCATAAATTGGGAATTAATTTTTGTTAATTCTATAAAAAAAAAATAGCTGAAAAAGTATCCTAATTCCCGCACAGGTTTACCAACCTCTCAGTCAGTCTCCTGTCAATCCCAGTAACTAGCTCGAATATTTTCACGATTGATTACCTCCTGTAATTGTCCTATAATTGTCTTATATCCTAGAATAAAGGTCACAATAAACTCTCATTGCTTTGTGATGTGTATTTATTCAGAATAAGCGGTATTTCTAACGGCATATAGGTATATAGTAACGCGGAATACCTCAACTGCTCAAACGTTAGAAATACCGCTTATTCTGAATAAATACACATCATAAAGCAATGAGAGTTTATTGTGACCTTTATTCTAGGATATAAGACAATTATAGGACAATTACAGGAGGTGATCAATCGTGAAAATATTCGAGCTAGTTACTGGGATTGACTGGAGACTGACTGGGAGGTTGGTAAGCCTGTGATTCCCGTGCTATAATATAGTGAAAAATAATAAATCTAAAATTTCACAGGTACGTTTCCTTGCATAACTCTTGTCCCCTTTCACTGCTTTCAGTCCGTTTGTTTGCTATATTTTTTATTTGACTATTTTGTAATCTTAAGATATAAAACATTTGTGCTACGCTAATCTTCCCCCAAACCTTCAAGTAAAGGGCGCCACGTAAAGAGCATACCGTTCCGGCGATGTTAGCATGAATCTCAAAATGCTTGTGAAGTGTATCCAGGTATTGACGCTTGTCCTGAACAGATAAACACAAGTCAGCTTATCGTTTAAAACTAGAAAATAAGCTTCAATCAGTTAGTAGTAGTAGTAGTAGTAGTAGTAGTTATAAAGATTATGCATTATTCTATGTACAGATCAATGGAGGGACGGTAAGATGGACAGATAGACTGATCATCTCCTTCATACCCGATAGTAAACTGATTGCTTTCCATACACCAAGGCCTGGGCCTTTTTCTTGGTGGGTCTTTCCTTCCTTGCAGACTGCGGTACGGCAAATCCCATGAACAAATTATCTGGACTGTGTGCTGAATACAAGCAAACAGAAACGACGATATACATTAACTCCTACCAGCCTTATGTTATACATAAGCAGTACAACTGGACTCATATTATACGAAACTGGGTATTTATTATACGTTCAATACATGAGCCGTACTTAAATTATACTTACGGTACATGGGCTGGACTTAAATTATACGCACGGTATATGGACTCGACTTATCTTATTCTTATGGTACATGGACTGGACTTATGTTATACGTACGGTACGTGGACTGGACTTATGTTATACTTACGGTACATGGTCTGGACATACGTTATATTTGCGGTACATGGACTGGACTTATGTTATACGTACGATACATTGACTGGAATTATGTTATACGTGCGGTACATGGACTGGACTTATGTTATACGTGCGGTACATGGACGGGACTTATGTTATACGTACGGTACATGGACTGGACATAAATTATACGTACGGTACATGGACTAGACTTGTGATAAACTTACGGTACATTGTCATCAGTTGCTGTTGATGCACATTTCTGTTTGCCCAGCCTGACCGGCCACCTGGAATGGCCTCCTTATAAAGGTCATAGTTAAACTCGGGGTCAGTACCAAAGCTGTCCAGCAAGAGCTGCTTACAACTAGAACAAAGAAATCAAGACATGAGAGCTGCATTTACCCACTGAGACCCGGGTATCGGGTACAGGGTAGGAAACTTAGGCCAGGACTGATTGGAGTATAGACATGCGAACGGGTTAGGCAAATGAGACAGACATACGTGTAATGCCAATACGTAGGACCAAGCTCCATCTCTAGGATATAGGAACCTGTGACATCACTGATGATGAAATCAAAATCACGTCCTTTCACGTCCTTCACGGCGCATCCGTAGTCGTGGAGCGTAAGAAATCTGCAATCACACAAGCAAATTTGTAATCCGAATCCTTTGCTTTCTTTTCCTGGATCTACAAGTTCAGGAGACACTCACTTTCCCTGTCTGAGTTCCTCTAGTGACGAGCTTATCACGAGATCGTGGCCAAGAATGTAAAGCGAGCAAATAACGTCAGTCCATTGTACCAGCTCTCCAAGGGGTCCGCCTTTAAACGCGTCTTCAAAGAAAAACTTGTTTGCGATGAAGGCACCCATGAAGAGAAAGATCTAAAATGGGAAAGTATAATTTCGAAAATAATTGAAACCCATAGTGTTATGGATAGAATATGGAGATGTGAGGGGCAAAAGTAAGCCATTTACAAAGGAATTCCTCCATACAAGGGAGCCCATTCCAACACAGACAAAGAAGAATTCCTTCCACTCCTACGGTGACTCAAGTGTGAACTAACTTGAACAAAACTCTACTTCCCTGGGGTTTACTCCACATATTCACTATAATTTTTATCCCGAACGTTAATTACTGTATCCTGACAACTGTAGTCGCTTCTTTCCCTATGGGCTGAGGTTTAACTGTTCTTTTGACTACGCCCCTATATTGCTTACTGCGTAACATTCAATCTTAATCTTTGGGAAAGTTCAATCTTAATCTTTGGGAGGTTTAACTGTTCTTTTGACTACGCCCCTATATTGCTTACTGCGTAACAAAGTGCGCTATCAGCTACAAGAAATCTTTTTAAAAGGCCAGTTAAACAAAAGATACCCGTTTTCGTTGTCGTCCCCGCATGTTTTGTTTCGTTTCCAGGTTCCGGTAAGATTCAACCCACTCGTTCCAGAATGACTTTGCCCTCATTCGAATCCATGCCCACTCTTTGATGCGGAGCAATTTCATCAAGCCTTCAATGTCTGTTCTTGCCTCGGCCTAAAAACAATCTTCTTATTAACAATAATATACTAAGAAATATTAGCAACTCTTGGGTGACGATAACTGTTTTGTCACAAAGATGCAAACTAACACAAGCAAATGTTTAGAATGTGAAATTAAGAGGGGGAGGTTATCGCGGGTTACCATGGCTACCAATGAGCATGCGATAATCACAGATTTGAAGAATGCGGTCGTGCTCTGTTTCGCACTGAATCATCTCATCTCTCTCTGGTTGACTATTGAAGCCCATGGCAATCAGAGACTACGTTTCTCGTTGGTTTCAATATGTTTTAATTTGTTTAACTTTAAAACTTAAAAGGTCACTACGCTAGCGCCTGTGGCACTGTAAAAGGACTTCACCATTGGTTTGCTCTGCGTCGGTGCAGTGTTCGTCTTCGTATGGATGGGAGGACACCACGGCTCCACCTGTGCATGAAACCCGCAAGCGATCATAAGTTATCAGTTAAAACCACAACCTTGCCCCTTGCTTCTTTAGCACATTTATTTTGAGGGGAGGGGGGGGTTGCATGTGGCCTGAATTTTTTTAAGCCTTGCGCTGCAGGGTATTTAATCTAATTGCTATTACCTATAATGGTTTTGAAAATTTGGAGATTTAAAAAAAGAGCTTTGCTTAGAGTAATCGCAAGATTGGCGTGATAATCAATTATGATAACTGAATTATGACAAACTATTATCCCTGCAAGATTGTCATGAAAAGTATATTGTCAAATCTAAATTACAATCTGCCTCGTATCTGGTGACTGACCTCACTGAGATATTTGAGAATAGAGCATGGGTCGCTTTTGTTTACTGCAAACTTGTCTCCATGGCAACGTGCGTCATAACGGTCTGACTGCAAATTCTATCAAAACGGATAAATGGTTATTGTTATGAAAATGATAGTGATGGGGATGTTAGCGCTTATACAGCATCAAACTGTTTCTAAGTGCTGGTATTGTCTCCCCCACAGTTATAGCCCCCCCCCCCCCCCCCCCCCCCCCGAAGGTCAGACATTCCCTGTACCAGGAAAAAAGGAATTCAAGCTTCTAGTTAACTCACATCCATCCGACAACTCAAATGTAAGACTAGGAAGAGAAAAACACAAAAAGATAGTTCCAAATGGATATCCCATTTTGGCAGAGGTGAAATGCGAGGGGTGGGGGGCTGGGGTTAGTGAGTAATATGAGAGATAAGGGCTGTCGAAGTTATATTTTCACACAATGTTTGTGCCACGTACCTCATACATCCATCTGCACCTTGGGAAGCGGTCATCTTTTGTAACAGAACACGTACGACGCTCATCACGAGAAGTCTTAATGACCTTCTCATCTAAAACAGGTATACACTAATTTAATTACCATCCAAGACCCCGTCCTAACTTCCGTTCCGTTTTAAAAAAACATCCGCGTCTACATGAAGCGCTTATATATTTCAACAGCCCGTCAACACAGAAACGCAGAAACGATACAAAAAACATTAGCAAGTCTTTACAGAGCATGCGTCTGGCCACCCTTTTGTATGTTGACATCGCTCGCGCACGGTATATAACGGAAATTGTTTTCGAAAAGTACCGTGTTCGTCCTGATCCCACACGGCATATCGAAGTATTATCGTTTTGAAACGAACACGGACGGGTGGAGAAGTCTTGGTTACCTTTTTTTCTTAGACAGGTAGACTAAGTGAGGTTCCTTTTAAAGGTTTGCTCATAAGCCAACTACTACAAGGCAAACGGTGTAGGACGCAAAGGGAGGCGAATAAGCCCCTTGGACCGCTAGCGATACCGATAGCGATGCAGCTATGGCATGAATGACAAAACAAGTGAGATAGGCGTTAATCAAGAGGTAACAACTAGATCTCACACAGTAAAAGCTATCTTCCGCTTCTTTACATACCTTTGTTATACTGATGTGCTTGTATCGCGGTTTTGTCGTCGTCATTTTCGCGTGTCTGATCATCTTTTGAAATGTCCGACTTTGCTTCTGTGCGCTTCTCCACTTGGGTTTTCACACGCTTTAGCTCGACATCTGAGGACAATGCATAGACGTCTTTTATATTCGTTTCAACTCGGCTCTGTCTTTGCTTCAGCTCCTGGAGAGTATTTTCAAGCCGTTCTACTCTTTCTTTCATTTGCTCAAAACTCACTCTAGAGCCCAATCTTTCTCGGGATTCTTTTCGACTGTCGTGTTCTGATAACTGCGTGAAACTGGCACCTAGGAACAGAGGACTTCAAATCAGAAGAGATCGAAAAGTTGTCGCAACCTCTGTCACGCAATACGCCTGTAACGCAAGGCGCCTATATCGCAAAATGCGCCTCTGTCACGTAACGCGCCTGTGTCAACTAATGGGCCTGTGTCACGCAATAATGCGTGTTCCTCAGAAATAAATTCAAACGAACAAAGTTTATTGTTAAGTTAATTGGTTTTACAGCGAAAAAATTCTACTTACACACACCATCTGTGAAAAAGTATTTTTTTTCTTACAAGAGACTTTAAGATCTGTAATACCAATCGGTTACCGGTTAAAGAGACTTCGTAAGCCACAAATTCGCCAGGGACATTGTGAACAATAAAAGTTTATCTGCGTCTGTTATACAATATATTTATTGCCTTTTTGTTATGGCCACTGACTGTAATTCAGTTTACACCGCAAGAGGCTTTATCAAACTCATTATCTACCTATCTATATTACCCGTGCCAATGAATGGTAAAAATGTAATATTTTTATATGTATCATATTTTCAAGTTTTCCAGGAAAGCCCCGAGAGATTTACATTTTCAATGAATTTGTTTACATGAATTTATATTTTGCATTAAAGTCAAACAGAGTTCAGTCATCTAATAAGCTTAAGGCGGTATGATACCCTAAAATTTACCAAATTTGAATTAATTGTGAAAAAAAATATTTTCGTCTCAAAAATACCGTTATTTATCCTTGAAATGTATGCCCTAGTGTAATTTAAATGAAAATATATTTTTTCCTATAGTATTCAGCTTTTAAAAAATGTTGGCGAGCCGTTGCTAGGGGCAACCGGTCTGTTTGCAATTTGTTTTGATCTAGAAGTCGGAGGGTCTAGGGCCTATTTCGATGGGGTTTTCGATTTTTTCTTGTTGGGTTCCCTGTGTTTTATCCACGTGACTGAATAGATCACTAACAAGAGAGTTTACATGCAGTACCTTCCTAAATATCGATCTTCACATTTCAACATCAAATCAAAATACAACCTTCCATTTTACTCTTCAAATATGCCTAAATTCGCTAACCAGAGACGCAAAAAGCGGCGTTTTTGTGGGAACCGCTTTACAGGAAGTCTCAGTTTAGAGGAAAGCGAGTATAAGAGAGTTAAAAACAGTCCTAATGAGTCGGAAAACGAACCGAGTTGTTCGACTGACATGGAGCCTGTTCAAGAAGGCAATCCTGCAAAATCTGCTTCTTTTCGAAAGCTTTCGAAAACCGCTGTCGAGGCAGATACAGTGCCTAAACCTTCCCAATCCACTGCAAAGGTATCTGATGCTAAGGTGACCGGGTATCGTTTCGTGGATATGGACATTCTTAGCAATATTTTCGCTTTGCTACGATGTGGTGACTGTGGCGAGTTCTGCCTCGTGCTCGGGGAAGACGAGCACAACCGGAAGGGTTGTGCCTCGAAGCTACGTCTAACCTGCCAGAACTGTGACTGGAAGCATATCACTTATACTTCGAAAGTTCAAGGGCAAAGTTATGAAGTGATTCGCAGACTGGTTTACAGCATGAGAACACTCGGAAAGGGACATACTGGAGCCAGAAAGTTGTTTACTTATAAACATGCCGCCACCACCTACTGCGAGGGCATTCACTAAAAACTCGCGCACACTGCTGAAGCATGTAAAGGAAATTGCAACCAAAAGTATGGGTGATTCTGCAAAAGAGCTTAAAGCAGATACATCGGATGGGCCAACCAATTGTGGTGCTTCATTCAATGGCACCTGGCAGAGAAGGGGCTTTTCATCTCTGAATGGCTGTGTCACCGGCATCTCTATTGACACAGGGAAAGTTCTCGATGTAGAGGCCCTTACGGTGTCCTGCAAACAATGCAAGCTGCATGATCATCTAGATAAGGATAGCGAGGAATACAGTTTGTGGAAGGCAGATCACAATGACTGCAAGGCCAACTTCAGGGGTTCCGCACCTGCTATGGAGCCTGAGGGTGTACAGCGAATCTTTAATCGTTCTGTAGAGACCCACAATATCCGTTACACTGAATATTATGGTGATGGCGATTGCAAAAGCTTTAATAGAGTTGAGAAAGTCTATGAGGCTGACAATATTATAGTTAAGAAAAAGGAGTGTATTTGGCACGTACAGAAGAGAGTTGGTAACTCCCTTCGAAAACTGAAACGTGACACCCCAGGTCTAGGCGGCAAAGGCAAGCTAACCGATGCACTCATTGACAAACTACAGAATTATTATGGCATTGCCATACGTTCAAATGTTGGAAACTTGGAGCAGATGCGTAAGGCAATTCATGCTAGTCTTATGCATTGTGCTTCTAATGAGTGCTGCATGACCACTGCCCAACTGGAAGCACAAGCTGGTGTAAATATCAGAAAGACAAAGCAGATCACACCAATACATTTAAGCACAGTGCTGGTCTGCCATTGGAGATACTGGCCAAGGTAAAGCCAGTATATGTTAAATGTATAAGTGAAGCCAGTCTGCTGGAGAAATGCCTACATGGCAAAACACAGAACCAGAATGAGAGTTTGAATGCGATGATTTGGCAGCGAGTGCCCAAGGAGGTGCATGTCGGCAGGGATATTCTGGAATTGAGCTTGTATGATGCTGTATGTCATTTTAACATGGGGTACAGCTCTGTACTAAGACTGTTGGAAGCCCTCAAAATCCCTGCCGGCAAATATACGGAAGCAGGCTGTGGCCTTGAGGATACTTCTAGAGTTTGGCTTGCAGAGTATAAAAGTAAGGAGGCATCTAAAAGAAGGAGAAAGGTCCTGAGAGGCAAAAGAAAAAAGAAAGAGGACAAGAAGAAGCAAGCTGAGGGCTCTCTGTATGATCCTGGTGGATTTTAGAAAGTATGATCTGAACACTGCCCTCATATTATGAATTTACACATTTACGTTATCTTTAATTTGAGATTTCTCAAATTGTGAGATTTCCGTATATTAGTAATACTCTAACAGTGATATCTTCCAGAGAATTTGTTGGAATTGGCTATTTTTTTCAGGGGATGTGCAGTATATGTATTCTTATACAAAGACCTAATTTGAAAAATATCACCAGGGTAATTTCTATACTTCATTGTATGCATATGTTGTAGTAGAAGATTTCCTAAAAGTTTGGTGGCTATTGATAAAAAAAATAAAGGAGTTATCACTGTAAGACTGGATACCATGATTTCGGGGTAATTAAGCCCCCCTGGTTGCCATAGCAACGCAATGTTTTGTCAAGTATGTCAATAAATTTATCTGATCACATAGGTTGTATGTATGTTGGTTAAAAATTATTCTAGTGCTTTTCAAAAAAAGTCACCCCTCAGGGTCTCACACCACCTTAAAAGAAATAACTGAAAAGATCTTAATCACTGTTTCCGGTTTAATAAAAGGTAATGAATTCAAAGTCACCTCAATGCGACCAATACGAGCGGCCATTGCCGAACCAATTTCAATCGTCGCTATTTTTTCCCCCCTAAGTTTGGCCAGTTTGGCGAATTCTAAAGCAATTAGACCTCTTGGACTATAATTTTGAAAAAAAAAATCTATTAAATCATAGTCCAATCGGCCTCGGGGTCTAATTGTTTTATAATAAATAGAGCTCCAATGCAACGCGGCGCAGTGCGATTACATCAAAATCCAAAATCCACGAAAACTGGTATTTCGAGGTATTTATTGTAATTTCGCGCGCTGTTGACGAATCATGCACGTTTTGAAAAGAGATGTATTGTTGCTGAAATGGAAACGAGTAAGTAAAATAGGCCCTAATACTCAGGAGAGATCCAAAAAAAAGACAATCATAAAGTGAGTCCACTATGAAGCCTATTTTCTTTAATTTTCCATTTTTTTTATCACTATACGTACTAAAATACAAACCGAGTGCTTGGGTTACCTGTGCAAAAACTTGCCTCCCTTTATTTCGTACATATAAATAAAAAGTAATCTTACAGATCTCTCGTTCAATTCTAGCCAAACACTCGTGTGTTTTTTTTAAAAAAAGCTCTAAGTTTGAATCCTGCGGGCTCGTGCAATTATCAGGGACGGTTAGGGTGGGTCTTTGCACGTTTTCCACGAGTTTCAAAAATAGGAAATCACGTTTCACGATAAACTGACGACAAGGATCAATCTTTACTCGGAAATCGCGATTCACGATTTTTAAAGAGCATAGATCACGATTCACGCTGATCAAATTTCGCGATTTACGAATCACGGCGAAGGTAGCAATCACTCTTTTCAACGTGTCCTTTTTACGATTCACGATAAACAAAAAAGCCGTTTACGGATCACGAAAATAACCCTTACCGCCCCTGAATTATGATACTTTTTGATAAATTCACTCGCGGATATTTTTCTGAATGCAATTTAGTGCAAATTCGCATTACAACGGAGAAGATCACATTTCCCTAAAATGTTTAAATTATTAGATGAAAAAGTACCCAACAAGGGAGAACCAGTCAAGAGGCACAAAACTGTTTCGTTTGCCTATATAATTTTATTTTATTTTTTCGCATAAGAACTACAGCTTTTATCAATACCCCGAACAGTTCTAAATCGCAACATTTTATTAACCAATTAATCAAACGCTCAATGCCCCAAGCAGTTTTTTTTTTCAATTGTAATAAAAAATGTAAACAACCAACCGAAAGTTAGTGTTGGCAAACTAAGTTCCTAGACTATAAAAAATATATCAAACGAACATATTACTTACCTGTACTATTTTCTTTTTTTTTCAAGCGATCTCTTGAAAATGGCAAACCTTCCGCTTCTTGACGAATAACCGTAAAGTCATAGTTAGAGGAATCGTAACGGATGAAGATATTTAACAACGTGAAGAAAACTGCTGCAAATATGAACAATAAGTTCCATTTTATAAAACGCATTTTCGCCTATACTTTTGTAATAGTTCAGATGACTCTTTTACCTTCAGGTTTTTAACCTTTAGGTATCTCGTTTGTTGTTTGTTTGCTACGTGTAAGTCCCATACCATCCGTGGACCCCACACTCCCTAGCAACTTTTGAACTCTCTTTTTTATTGATATAATAATGAAAAAGATTATATGTTTTCATTTAATTTTTCATAATTTTTCAGTGTACTGTAAAGCACAAAGCAATGTTTTGGTCATGATATGATGGTATTTTTTTATTAAATGCGATACTCCGGACATTATATATATTTTTTATAAGAACATTTAATTTTCAGTTGAAACTGGGCTGTTCTTATTTTTGGAACATTTTAAGGCTGAAAATGTTCTTAATTAATATTCTTAATTAAGTTCTTGTATATATAAAAAAGTTAAACCAAATTAATTATTAGAAAGAGAATTTCCCAAATAGTCATAAATCAATAGCAACAATATTAAGGTTATCAGGAACACAATTTTATTATGTATTTTAGAACTCATCAGACTAATAAAGCAATATTTTGCTTGCTATCTGAGCCTCAACACCACGTCAGGAGAAAATGCCGTTTGGGGTATTTTATTTAAAATTGGCGAAAATGGAGTGACATTAGCTCTATTTTAGCCGAAATCAAGGGATTTTTCTGTTATACTATTAGTAACGAATTTGAATTTTAAAATATTAGACAATTTCTGCAATCACAGCCTTTGTGCAGACGTACAGATATTACACAATGAGCGTCGGATCCTTTTCAACATAATGGATTTCGTTACTTTTTCACATGTCCGTAAGTTACTCCTTTGAGAGCCCTTCAGTTATTTCAATTTCCTCTACTTTTACAAAAATTCGATATTCGACCCTTACCATTCATTACAAAATGGCCATACTCGATCCTTCAACGATTCAGTTCCTAAAGATACAGTAAAAATAACCTTAAAGCACGATTAAGTAAAGATACTCCCGCATTTCAAGGACACTGAACACATTTTGTGTTCCTAAGGCTTTTCTTGGCGGGAGTCCTAAATTTTGAGGAGACTTCGGATTTTTTGGGCCTTTTTATGTAAAAAGGAGCGAAACAACAATTGTCTATAAAAGAGTAAAAATACCCTTTAGTTCCAGGGAAGGTATAAATTTATACAATCCCAAACAGTCCCGGAGTTCAAATAGGAATGTATAAATTTATACAGTCCCGGAGTTCAAAAAGGAATGTATAAAATTATACAGTCCCGGAGTTCAAAAAGGAATGTATAAATTTATACAGTCCCCGAGTTCAAAAAGGAATGTATAAATTTATACAGTTTCCGAGTTCAAAAAGGAATGTATAAATTTATACAGTCCCCGAGTTCAAAAAGGAATGTATAAATTTATACAGTCCCGGAGTTCAAAAAGGAATGTATAAATTTATACAGTCCCGGAGTTCAAAAAGGAATGTATAAATTTATACAGTCCCGGAGTTCAAAAAGGAATGTATAAATTTATACAGTTTCCGAGTTCAAAAAGGAATGTATAAATTTATACAGTCCCCGAGTTCAAAAAGGAATGTATAAATTTATACAGTCCCGGAGTTCAAAAAGGAATGTATAAATTTATACAGTCCCGGAGTTAAAAAAGGAATGTATAAATTTATACAGTCCCGGAGTTCAAAAAGGAATGCATAAATTTATACATTCCTATTTGAACTCCGGGACGGTATAAATTTATACATTCAACAATTGTTGTTTCGCTCCTTTTAAATGTAACAGATACTGACAAATAAAAGATTTTGACATATCTTCCGGTTAACATGGACATTTTTATCGGTTATAGCTAAAACACTCATTGCTTTCTTTTATGAAACACGTCATTTGAGGTAATTTCTATTTCGCTTCTTTATAAATACAATAAATGATAAGAAATGGATGTTTTAGACATTCCATCCCGGAACACATAATCATTTGTGCCACGAATCTTAAAATTATCGATTGACTTCTTAACGTAAAAGGACGGGGGCTTCATATTTAGTGAAATTAGCAAATTTTTAAGGCGAGTCTTGAGAAAATCGTATATTCTTGCCATTTCTTGCTAAACGACAAAACGGCATTTTCTCCTGACGTGCTGTTCTCGGCATGTTCTTAAAAATTTAATGAAATCTCAGGCTGGACGCTCTTATAAAAAAAGTGTATCATGCTGTCGTTTGGTGTAACAGGACTTGCGCTTAGTTATCACGTGACCTTGATTATTTTGTTAGGCAGTTGTTTACTACGGGTTCACTTGAGAAGCGGCTACCATAGAACAAGAAGCTTTTTCGTTGTTGGGGACAGCAGTTTTCTGCGTTTTAGCTCGCGGTAGGAGGGGAGGTAATATACAGTATATTCCTACAACACTTGCGCATAATCTCGCTTTCTGATTGGTTGTTTGCTATGGTAAATCCTTGCCGGTACACTTGAAGCGGAAGAGGCGAAAAACCTTGACCCAGCTTCGCGGAAATTGGTTCTCAATAGTTTCCTATTTTCGAAAACAAACGCCGAAACTGGCGAGAAAAACGTAATAAAATAGTAAATGCTGTAAAACAAAAAAGGAGAGCATGATTTCTAACCTAGGGCACCAACTTAGCGACCTGAAGTGCTGATTTAAGCAAAAAAAAAAAAAAAAAGAGTTGTTTCAATGCATATTTCATTGTTAAAAAGCGAGAGAAAAGCCGATATTTTGATAACAAAATTCTTTCACAACATTCGCATTTGTAACCAGGCTTTATACTTTTAAGTAAAATTAAAATTGCGCATGCGTAGATAATTCTACTTCCGGTTTGCGTTTCCAACTCTATAATCTTTGAGAAGAGTGGACGGATCGATTTTTTAGGCAAAGAATATTTACCTCGTTGCCGTCCACAAATCTACGTATCGGTTTTCCGATATTTAAAAAAAATAAAGAAATTATTCAATTATTCGTGCAAGGTATTTTTTGGGGTATTTTTTGAATTTCCCAACGAGCATCCCTATCACTTTTACCCTGAAGAACTCCCCCATCTCCCCGAGCGTTGGGGGGGCCGCACATGGGTCGGCGTCGTTTATATCTACCACATGAGCTTCTAATACTTACAGTGTGTATACTGACAGGCAAAAATACAATAAAAGAGGAAAGAAAAAAAATTACCCGGTAACAAGAAAGGTGCGAAGTCAAACAGCTTGAATACAATACGCTGGAACATGAGCGTCCCCAGGGGGATTGTTGATATGAAGTTATGTCAACAAGAAATTCCAATTTACTTTATCATATGGTGGTTCTTATACTTGGGTCGTGTTTGAAGTTTTTTTTTTATATATATAACTGGACATTGAAAGGAAACAAACTTTATTTTCCTGGAATCGGTAAAGAACTTTATATCCACGAATGTGTTGGTAATATAGCTTTTTCTTACAAATATACTATCTTTTAAAAACCAAATATCTTTACTTCTTTACATACTTCTAAAAACGTCATATTTGAAAACACGCGCATTGCGATAGAAAAACGCAGTTCTGAGATGTTTGGAATTAAATATCCTTTCTCAGATATATTTATTGGAGTCGGGACTGGAAAGCATTCTTTGGCATAGTAGCTAGGCCAGATAGTTCGATATTGTCAATCTCTACAGTCCTTGCTCTGGTCATTCACGGGGGTCGGGAGCAAGCATTCTTTGGTATAATATAGCTAGAACAGATAGTTACCAAGGGCACCCAACGACCATTTTCGGTCAAATATCTGTTCGGAAGCAAGGTCACCTACCGGATTTCGGGGTCGGCCTAGAAATGTCTACTTTTTTCGGAATTTGTATTTCTAGATCACCTATGTTTCTCGGAAAGAGAGCTGGATCACCTATGTTTTTTCGGAGTTGCTTTTGTTACCACCATCACAAGTTTTGGGAGATTTTTACGTCCGACATGCTAAAAAAATGAACCCTAGTATTTTCGGGAGCGAGTATACAAGGGACATTACCTAGAAATTTCGCTTAAGGATCTTAGAATCGCTAGGAGTTCCGGATGCCTCGGGATGAGTAACTAGGTTTTTCGGATGGCTGTAATTTCGCCTAGCAAATCCGAACAGATAGAAAATATCTAGGAAAGCTCTATACTGTATAAAAAATGGCTGCAAACGAATAAAAACGGTATCTTAACTCATTAGGCCGGTTGTGAAATTTTCGTCGTTGGGTGCCCTTGAGTTTACCCATTGCCAATCTTTAGCCTCTGCAGTCCTTGCTCAGATATGTTTACGGGAGTCGGGAGCAAGCATTCTCCGGCATAATATAGCTAAGACAGATGTTACCCATTGTCAATCTTTAGCCTCTGAAGTCCTTGCTCAGATATGTTGACGGGAGTCGGGAGAAAGCTTTCTCTGGCAGCGTGTCGTGGTGTCGTCGCGTGTCTTATGTGCTGTGAAGTATGCGGTCGCATATGGTTTGCGGAAGGCCTAGAAAAGTCAACGTCTGAAGTCTGTGTAGTTTCTGTGCTGATCGCAGAAGTGTCTTGTACTGCAATAGCGATTTCCTGTTCTGTGATCGGTAGGCTGGACCGTCGCTTAGTTACCCTTGACGTTGAGTGCTGAGGTTGCGAATGTTGACCACTGACTCGCAGTACAGTAAGGCTGACGTTGCTTCTTGTTCGCGCTTTGATAACGGCTTGCATCGTGTCCTTTGCGCTCCGCAAACTTTCCCCCTGAAAACATCCAGCCGTTTATTCATACAATTTACCTCCCTAAACAGTTTTACAAAGCGTGTTCTATGAATCACATTATAACGCGCGTAACATGAATCATATTACAAAGCGTGTAACACGAATCATATTACGAAGCGTGTACCATGAATCATATTACAAAGCGTGTACCATGAATCATATTTCGTGGCTCACAATTCACAACACGACGCCTCATGAGACCTGTGGGCCACTATGTTAAGCGGTTGTATACACGAGCGGGGTTTGGAGTGAGTTTAGATGGATAGTGCCCCCCTAGTTTATTAGTTAGATCATGAAGGGAAGAGGGTGTTGGATGGATAGTGCCCTCTGGTTTATGTGTGGTTATATCATAAATGGGAGGGGGGTTTTAACCTCCCATAGCTTATATATCTCCCCTCCCATAGCTTATATCATAGAGGAGGGAACGCTGATGCTTACCTCTTGAATGTCACGGTGGGATTGCAGTCGGATGACTTCCTCACACTTCTTCACATAGTGTCGTCTAGACCGACAAGACAATCAAGAATAAGGTAATCAGCGTTTTACTTTATTTAGTCCATAAATGCCATCCACTACAAGTTTATATATTAGCTCTACGCTTTTTAGCTTAGTGCCTGCGCCTGTGATCACAACTAGCAACACGCAATAATTCATCCCAGAGTGAGTGTTTTGCCGCCCCCCCCCCTATATCCCCTACACACTCTTGTGTGGTTGGGCTCCCTACCCCCCTACACACTCTTGTGTGGTTGGGCTCCCTATCCCCCTACACACTCTTGTGTGGTTTGGCTCCCTACCCCCCTACACACTCTTGTGTGGTTGGGCTCCCTATCCCCCTACACACTCTTGTGTAGTTTGGCTCCCTACCCCCCTACACACTCTTGTGTGGTTGGGCTCCCTATCCCCCTACACACTCTTGTGTGGTTCGGCTCCCTATCCCCCTACACACTCTTGTGTGGTTTGGCTCCCTATCCCCCTACACACTCTTGTGTGGTCTGGCTCCCTACCCCCCTACACACTCTTGTGTAGTTTGGCTCCCTATCCCCCTACATACTCTTGTGTGGTCTGGCTCCCTATCCCCCTACACACTCTTGTGTGGTTTGACTCCCTATCCCCCTACACACTCTTGTGTGGTCTGGCTCCCTATCCCTGTACACACTCTTGTGTGGTTGGGCTCCCTATCCCCCTACACACTCTTGTGTGATTGGGCTCCCTACCCCCCTACACACTCTTGTGTGGTTGGGCTCCCTATCCCCCTACACACTCTTGTGTGGTTTGGCTCCCTATCCCCCTACACACTCTTGTGTGGTTGCGCTCCCTATCCCCCTACACACTCTTGTGTGATTGGGCTCCCTACCCCCCTACACACTCTTGTGTGGTTTGGCCCCCTATCCCCCTACACACTCTTGTGTGGTTTGGCTTCCTACCCCCCTACACACTCTTGTGTGGTTGGGCTCCCTATCCCCCTACACACTCTTGTGTAGTTTGGCTCCCTACCCCCCTACACACTCTTGTGTGGTTGGGCTCCCTACCCCCCTACACACTCTTGTGTGGTTGGGCTCCCTATCCCCCTACACACTCTTGTGTGGTTTGGCCCCCTATCCCCCTACACACTCTTGTGTGGTTGGGCTCCCTATCCCCCTACACACTCTTGTGTGGTTGGGCTCCCTATCCCCCTACACACTCTTGTGTGGTTTGGCTCCCTATCCCCTACACACTCTTGTTTGGTTTGGCCCCCTACCCCCCTACACACTCTTGTGTAGTTTGGCTCCCTATCCCCCTACACACTCTTGTGTGGTTTGGCTCCCTATCCCCCTACACACTCTTGTGTGGTTTGGCTCCCTATCCCCCTACACCCTCTTGTGTGGTTTGGCTCCCTATACTCCTACACTCTTGTGTGGTTGGGCTCCCTATCCCCCTACACACTCTAGTGTGGTTTGGCTCCCTACCCCCCTACACACTCTTGTGTGGTTGGGCTCCCTACCCCCCTACACACTCTTGTGTGGTTGGGCTCCCTACCCCCCTACACACTCTTGTGTGGTTGGGCTCCCTATCCCCCTACACCCTCTTGTGTGGTTGGGCTCCCTATCCCCCTACACACTCTTGTGTGGTTGGGCTCCCTATCCCCCTACACACTCTTGTGTGGTTTGGCTCCCTATCCGCTACACACTCTTGTTTGGTTTGGCCCCCTACCCCCCTACACACTCTTGTGTAGTTTGGCTCCCTATCCCCCTACACACTCTTGTGTGGTTGGGCTCCCTATCCCCCTACACACTCTTGTGTGGTTTGGCTCCCTATCCCCCTACACCCTCTTGTGTGGTTTGGCTCCCTATACTCCTACACTCTTGTGTGGTTGGGCTCCCTATCCCCCTACACACTCTTGTGTAGTTTGGCTCCCTACCCCCCTACACACTCTTGTGTGGTTGGGCTCCCTACCCCCCTACACCCTCTTGTGTGGTTGGGCTCCCTACCCCCCTACACACTCTTGTGTGGTTGGGCTCCCTATCCCCCTACACCCTCTTGTGTAGTTTGGCTCCCTATACTCCTACACTCTTGTGTGGTTTAGCTCCCTATCCCTCTACACACTCTTGTGTGGTTGGGCTCCCTATCCCCCTACACACTCTTGTGTAGTTTGGCTCCCTACCCCCCTACACACTCTTGTGTGGTTGGGCTCCCTACCCCCCTACATACTCTTGTGTGGTTGGGCTCCCTATCCCTCTACACACTCTTGTATGGTTTGGCTCCCTACCCCCCTACACACTCTTGTGTGATTGGGCTCCCTATCCCTCTACACACTCTTGTGTGATTGGGCTCCCTATCCCCCTACACATTCTTGTGTGGTTTGGCTCCCTATCCCCCTACACACTCTTGTGTGGTTTGGCCCCCTACCCCCCTACACACTCTTGTGTGGTTGGGCTCCCTATCCCCCTACACACTCTTGTGTGGTTGGGCTCCCTATCCCCCTACACACTCTTGTGTGATTGGGCTCCCTATCCCCCTACACACTCTTGTGTAGTTTGGCTCCCTATCCCCCTACACACTCTAGTGTGGTTTGGCTCCCTATCCCCCTACACCCTCTTGTGTGGTTTGGCTCCCTATACTCCTACACTCTTGTGTGGTTTAGCTCCCTATCCCTCTACACACTCTTGTGTGGTTGGGCTCCCTATCCCCCTGCACACTCTTGTGTGGTTGGGCTCCCTATCCCCCTACACACTCTTGTGTGGTTGGGCTCCCTATCCCCCTACACACTCTTGTGTGGTTGGGCTCCCTATCCCCCTACACACTCTTGTGTGATTGGGCTCCCTATCCCCCTACACACTCTTGTGTGGTTTGGCTCCCTATCCCCCTACACACTCTTGTTTGGTTTGGCCCCCTATCCCCCTACACACTCTTGTTTGGTTTGGCTCCCTATCCCCCTACACACTCTTGTGTGGTTGGGCTCCCTGTCCCCCTACACACTCTTGTGTGGTTGGGCTCCCTACCCCCCTACACACTCTTGTGTGGTTTGGCTCCCTATCCCCCTACACACTCTTGTGTGGTTTGGCTCCCTATCCCCCTACACACTCTTGTATGGTTTGGCTCCCTATCCCTCTACACACTCTTGTGTGGTTTGGCTCCCCCCCCCCCCCCCCCCCCCACACACACTCTTGTGTGGTTTGGCTCCCTATCCCCCTATACACACTCTTGTGTGGTTTGGCTCCCTATCCCCCTACACACTTTTGTGTGGTTGGGCTCCCTATCCCCCTACACACTCTTGTATGGTTTGGCTCCCTATCCCCCTACACACTCTTGTATGGTTTGGCTCCCTATACCCCTACACACTCTTGTGTGGTTGGGCTCCCTGTCCCCCTACACACTCTTGTGTGGTTTGGCTCCCTATCCCCCTACACACTCTTGTGTGGTTTGGCTCCCCCCCCCCACACACACACTCTTGTGTGGTTGGGCTCCCTATCCCCCTACACACTCTTGTGTGGTTTGGCTCCCTATCCCCCTACACACTCTTGTGTGGTTGGGCTCCCTATCCCCCTACACACTCTTGTATGGTTTGGCTCCCTATCCCCCTACACACTCTTGTGTGGTTTGGCTCCCTACCCCCCTACACACTCTTGTGTGATTTGGCTCCCTATCCCCCTACACACTCTTGTGTGGTTTGGCTCCCTATCCCCCTACACACTCTTGTGTGGTTTGGCTCCCTATCCCCCTAACACTCTAGTGTGGTTTGGCTCCCTATCCCTCTACACACTCTTGTGTAGTTTGGCTCCCTACCCCCCTACACACTCTTGTGTGATTTGGCTCCGTATCCCCCTACACACTCTTGTGTGGTTTGGCTCCCTATCCCCCTACACACTCTTGTGTGGTCTGGCTCCCTATCCCCCTACACACTCTTGTGTGGTTTGGCTCCCTACCCCCCTACACACTCTTGTGTGGTTGGGCTCCCTATCCCCCTACACACTCTTGTGTGGTTGGGCTCCCTATCCCTCTACACTCTCTTGTGTGGTTGGGCTCCCTATACCCCTACACACTCTTGTGTGGTTTGGCTCCCTATCCCTCTACACACTCTTGTGTAGTTTGGCTCCCTACCCCCCTACAAACTCTTGTGTGGTTTGGCTCCCTACCCCCCCTACACACTCTTGTGTAGTTTGGCTCCCTATCCCACTACACACTCCTGTGTAGTTTGGCTCCCTATCCCCCTACACACTCTTGTATGGTTTGGCTCCCTATCCCTCTACACACTATTGTGTGGTTGGGCTCCCTATCCCCCTACACACTATTGTGTGGTTGGGCTCCCTACCCCCCTATACACTCTTGTTTGGTTTGGCTCCCTATCCCCCTACACACTCTTGTGTGGTTGGGCTCCCTACCCCCCTACACACTCTTGTGTGGTTTGGCTCCCTATCCCCCTACACACTCTTGTGTGGTTGGGCTCCCTATCCCTCTACACACTCTTGTGTGGTTTGGCTCCCTATCCCCCTACACACTCTTGTGTGGTTGGGCTCCCTATCCCTCTACACACTCTTGTGTGGTTTGGCTCCCTACCCCCCTACACACTCTTGTGTGGTTGGGCTCCCTATCCCTCTACACACTCTTGTGTGGTTTGGCTCCCTACCCCCCTACACACTCTTGTGTGGTTGGGCTCCCTATCCCTCTACACACTCTTGTGTGCTTTGGCTCCCTACCCCCCTACACACTCTTGTGTGGTTTGGCTCCCTACCCCCCTACACACTCTTGTGTGGTTTGGCTCCCTACCCCCCTACACACTCTTGTGTGGTTGGGCTCCCTATCCCCCTACACACTCTTGTGTGGTTGGGCTCCCTACCCCCTACACACTCTTGTGTGATTGGGCTCCCTATCCCTCTACACTCTCTTGTGTGGTTGGGCTCCCTATATCCCTACACATTCTTGTGTGGTTTGGCTCCCTATCCCTCTACACACTCTTGTGTAGTTTGGCTCCCTACCCCCCCTACAAACTCTTGTGTGGTTTGGCTCCCTACCCCCCCCCTACACACTCTTGTGTAGTTTGGCTCCTTATCCCACTACACACTCTTGTGTAGTTTGGCTCCCTATCCCCCTACACACTCTTGTATGGTTTGGCTCCCTATCCCTCTACACACTATTGTGTGGTTGGGCTCCCTATCCCCCTACACACTATTGTGTGGTTGGGCTCCCTACCCCCCTATACACTCTTGTTTGGTTTGGCTCCCTATCCCCCTACACACTCTTGTGTGGTTTGGCTCCCTATCCCCCTACACACTCTTGTGTAGTTTGGCTCCCTATCCCCCTACACACTCTTGTGTGGTTTGGCTCCCTATCGCCCTACACACTCTTGTGTGGTTTGGCTCCCTATCCCCCTACACACTCTTGTGTGGTTGGGCTCCCTATCCCCCTACACACTCTTGTGTGGTTTGGCTCCCTATCCCCCTACACACTCTTGTGTGGTTTGGCTCCCTATGCCCCTACACACTCTTGTGTGGTTGGGCTCCCTACTCCCCTACACACTCTTGTGTGGTTTGGCTCCCTATCCCCCTACACACTCTTGTGTGATTGGGCTCCCTATACCCCTACACACTCTTGTGTGGTTTGGCTCCCTACCCCCCCTCCTAACACTCTTGTGTGGTTTGGCTCCCTACCCCCCCCTCCTAACACTCTTGTGTGGTTTGGCTCCCTACCCCCCCCCCCCCCTACACACTCTTGTGTGGTTTGGCTCCCTATCCCTCTACACACTCTTGTGTGGTTGGGCTCCCTATCCCCCTACACACTCTTGTGTGGTTGGGCTCCCTACCCCCCTACACACTCTTGTGTGGTTTGGCTCCCTATCCCCCTACACACTCTTGTGTGGTTGGGCTCCCTATCCCTCTACACACTCTTGTGTGGTTTGGCTCCCTATCCCCCTACACACTCTTGTGTGGTTGGGCTCCCTATCCCTCTACACACTCTTGTGTGGTTTGGCTCCCTACCCCCCTACACACTCTTGTGTGGTTGGGCTCCCTATCCCTCTACACACTCTTGTGTGGTTTGGCTCCCTACCCCCCTACACACTCTTGTGTGGTTGGGCTCCCTATCCCTCTACACACTCTTGTGTGGTTTGGCTCCCTACCCCCCTACACACTCTTGTGTGGTTTGGCTCCCTACCCCCCTACACACTCTTGTGTGGTTTGGCTCCCTATCCCCCTACACACTCTTGTGTGGTTGGGCTCCCTACCCCCCTACACACTCTTGTGTGGTTTGGCTCCCTAACCCCCTACACACTCTTGTGTGATTGGGCTTCCTACCCCCCTACACACTCTTGTGTGGTTGGGCTCCCTACCCCCCTACACACTCTTGTGTGATTGGGCTTCCTACCCCCCTACACACTATTGTGTGGTTGGGCTCCCTACCCCCCTACACACTCTTGTGTGGTTGGGCTCCCTATCCCCCTATACACTCTTGTTTGGTTTGGCTCCCTATCCCCCTACACACTCTTGTGTGGTTTGGCTCCCTACCCCCCTACACACTCTTGTGTGGTTTGGCTCCCTATCCCCCTACACACTCTTGTGTGGTTTGGCTCCCTATCCCCCTACACACTCTTGTGTAGTTTGGCTCCCTACCCTCCTACACACTCTTGTGTGGTTGGGCTCCCTATCCCCCTACACACTCTTGTGTAGTTTAGCTCCCTACCCCCCTACACACTCTTGTGTAGTTTGGCTCCCTATCCCCCTAACACTCTTGTGTGGTTTGGCTCCCTATACTCCTACACTCTTGTGTGGTTTGGCTCCCTATCCTCCTACACACTATTGTGTAGTTTGGCTCCCTATCCCCCTAACACTCTTGTGTGGTTGGGCTCCCTATCCCTCTACACACTCTTGTGTGGTTTGGCTCCCTATCCCTCTACACACTCTTGTATGGTTTGGCTCCCTATCCCCCTACACACTCTTGTGTGGTTTGGCTCCCTACCCCCCTACACACTCTTGTGTAGTTTGGCTCCCTATCCCTCTACACACTCTTGTGTGGTTTGGCTCCCCCCCCCCCCCCCCCCACACACACTCTTGTGTGGTTTGGCTCCCTATCCCTCTACACACTCTTGTGTGGTTTGGCTCCCTATCCCTCTACACACTCTTGTATGGTTTGGCTCCCTATTCCCCTACACACTCTTGTGTGGTTGGGCTCCCTATCCCTCTACACACTCTTGTGTGGTTTGGCTCCCTACCCCCCTACACACTCTTGTGTGGTTTGGCTCCCTATCCCCCTACACACTCTTGTATGGTTTGGCTCCCTACCCCCCCCTACACACTCTTGTGTGGTTTGGCTCCCTACCCCCCCTAACACTCTTGTGTGGTTTGGCTCCCTACCCCCCTAACACTCTTGTGTGGTTTGGCTCCCTACCCCCCTACACACTCTTGTGTAGTTTGGCGGCTCCCTATCCCTCTACACACTCTTGTGTGGTTTGGCTCCCCCCCCCCCCCACACACTCTTGTGTGGTTTGGCTCCCTATCCCTCTACACACTCTTGTGTGGTTTGGCTCCCTATCCCTCTACACACTCTTGTATGGTTTGGCTCCCTACCCCCCTACACACTCTTGTGTGGTTGGGCTCCCTATCCCTCTACACACTCTTGTGTGGTTTGGCTCCCTACCCCCCTACACACTCTTGTGTGGTTTGGCTCCCTATCCCCCTACACACTCTTGTATGGTTTGGCTCCCTACCCCCCCTACACACTCTTGTGTGGTTTGGCTCCCTACCCCCCCTAACACTCTTGTGTGGTTTGGCTCCCTACCCCCCTAACACTCTTGTGTGGTTTGGCTCCCTACCCCCCTAACACTCTTGTGTGGTTTGGCTCCGTACCCCCCCCCCCCCCTAACACTCTTGTGTGGTTTGGCTTCCTACCCCCCTAACACTCTTGTGTGGTTTGGCTCCCTACCCCCCTAACACTCTTGTGTGGTTTGGTCCCCCCCCCCCCACACACACACACTCTTGTATGATTTGGCTCCCTATACCTTAGATCTGTGTTGTCTGACATCAAACCGTGAATACGGTTAGAATACTTGTTATCTACTTCAGCAACCTGGAAGAGGAGAACAAGCCAGCTAATGAATAAATTGGAATCAAATAAGCAATTGGTGGAAATATTTGGCATACCTTTTCTGCAAAGTGTTCTTCATAGCCTGCCAGCTTGACTTTCTAAAATGATAAAAAAGAAAGAATGATTGGCTTTACACAAAGTGTATGCAAAGTACCACAACATTCAGGCAAAAGATACATGACGTCAGCGAGCAAGTGACAATATTTTACTCATGTTTAACAGATAACAGGCACGTACCCAGGATTCGCAATGGCAGTGTGCGCAGTCATAGGTATCGTATAGCGCACCCTGCGCACCCCCTGTGTACGAGCCTGCATAAGTCATACTCTTAAAAGTTCAATTTAGTATTCCTGTTACCCGTTATGAAAGAAAAAAAGCGTTATTTATGCTAGACACGATTTGATGCCGTGGTAATCAAATCTTACCTGAACTATCTGAAATAGTTTTATCTGACAGTACTAACCTTGTCCTCCAGCTCCACGGTGGTCTTGCGCAGCTTATCAGATGTGCTTTTCAGCTTTTCCTTGAGACTTGCATTCTCCTTTGTCATAACCTTGAATTGAAGCCGATACTTTCAATCAACCAGAATCCTTATCATATAAAAACAGATCCCATGTACAGGACCCGAAATGATCCCAGGACCCGAAACGATCCCAGGACCCAAAATGATCCCCAAAAGTGCCCAACTGATCCCGGGACCCAAAACGATACCGAGGAGTCCCCGAAATCAACCCCACGGAATTGCGGTAATGGACATTGGGAAAGCAGAAGAAAGCACTTTCAACTCTTAAAGCATAATTAAGGGTTGACAGCGAATCTATTTCTAAATAACATGACTTAAAAAACTTAAATTCCAATACAATACTTCTATTTATTACATTGCCCCGGCGGTAAAGCCATAAATAGAGTCCAAAACAAATACACAACTTTTAATTGCTACTGAAAGGTACAGCATAAACATAGCACAGCCTTGCTCAGAACAACCAAACTTTTGACCTTCGAAACATTTGCAGTTCCAACACATGACTCTGACACTAGTCTCGTTTCCGGTAAACATCACCCCTAAAAATATCTATATTCATGTGACAACCAAACGTGTATTTCACCACGAAATCCATGTTCACACGAGCGAATATTTACTGACAGCCGGTTTGGCCGAGAAGATGGAATGACAAAAGTACACTGAGTAATGCACTCGAACAACCCTTTTACTCCCGTTGCAAAATATTAAGAGATGTGGCTTTTGTTGAAAGCAATATGTGAGTTTAGAATTTCCTCATGTAGTCGCGCGTACACCACTGCATCTCTCTCTATCTCTCTTTATGATAGGTCTTAATAATTCACAAAACACAAACAAACATTTCCCTACAGGGAAGCAGAGGCATGTATTATCTGTGGAGACTTTCTTTTATGGCTTGTTATGTATAAATGATTTATTCACGCCTGGTTCTTCAAATTACCATCACGGGAATTGTTTTTTGACCCCAATTGCTGACTCAACCAAGCTGTCGAAAGCTGTATTTCCAGCGCAGTCGTATATAAAAATCTTAATACTATGGTTTTAGTTAATGCAAATTTCTGGATAGTAACAGAAATGATGCTAAAATGTTTCATATGTTTTTAAAACTGAAAGCCAATCCTTCCACATTCCTTTTGTTTGTCCATTACTGCAATTCCTTAGGGTTCATTTCGGGGACTCCTGGGGATTGTTTCGGGTCCCGGGATCAGTTGGGGAACTTTTGGGGATCATTTCGGGTCCTGTACATCCCCCAAACCCTAAATTTGAAGTATCAATACATCATAATTAAAAGAGGGTAACATTATAACATCCTTTTGTCTTCTATATAGTGGACACTAGAGGCCACATCTACATAAACAGTGCATCTTTCATTTCCGAGGGTGTCCGTTATATCGAGGTTCCACTTTATAAAAGGCACATCTTTTGGTTCAGGGGGTTTCCGTTATATCGAGGTTCCATCTCATAGTTCCAAGGGTATCTGTTACATGGAAGTTCCATCTCACAGTTCCAAGGGTATCTGTTATATGGAGGTTCCATCTCACAGTTCCAAGGGTATCTGTTATATGGAGGTTCTATCTCACAGTTCCAAGGGTATCTGTTACATGGAAGTTCCATCTCACAGTTCCAAGGGTATCTGTTATATGGAGGTTCCATCTCACAGTTCCAAGGGTATCTGTTATATGGAGGTTCCACCACATGGGGGACACATTTGACGGTGCTGAGCATGTCTGTTGGAGGTTTAGCTGTGTATTTTTTTAAATACAATCACAATACCTGCATTTCTGTAAGTACTTTCTTGAGGTTCTCAGAGTCCTGCACACATTCTGCGAACTTTTCCATCAAGCGCTGAGAAGAAAAATGTTGAAGGCTGACTCACTATCTATGCTGTGAGGGAGTTATAACCTTAACCTTCAAATATTAGACCAGTAAAGGCGTGACCAGCGCTCGGTGTCTTGTCAAAATGTTTTCGTCCCACTTTAGGGCCATTTCTTATTAAAAGATCGTCAAATACTATCTTTTCCTTTCCCCATAAGATAGCGGACCCCTAAGGCAGTGGACCCCTCCCCCTCCTCCCCCAGCGAATCCTGTATACACGCCTGCCCAGCAATAGAGAGGGGGAGGGAAGGGCACTCACATCTATCTCTTTGCCATGCTGTTCCACGATGGTCTCAATCTGTCGCTGATGCTCCTTGTTCAATCCATCCAGCTCTTTGTTTTTCTCATGGATCAGCTCTTTTCCTATTGAACAAAAACATTTGTGAAAACAAGGTAAAAATATTTGATTAAAAAATCAAATATTTATATACATTTAAAATAAAGTACATTTGCAAGATACCCCTTAATGCAACCATAAGCGCTTGAAATTTTATGCTGTCGATCCGATTGTGTGAGACCCCAAAAATGAGGAATGATAGGGTAAGGGGGACTTACTTTGCTGACCAAGGGCTTCTTCCGTAGACATTTTATGCTCATGTTTGAGTTCATTCTAAAATGACATAGTTACCGAACATTAGAAGCGCAAAATATTGTTCTCATAAATCTTTTATCATAAGAAAAGTGGCTGTCATCCTTATATGACTAATTACATTTTTAAGGCTTATAACAGATATTTCAAGCCAAAAAATAAAATTTATTTTTAACACTAAAATTATTCCCATGGCCATAAGACCAAAAACTTGTTTATTCATTTGATCTAAAATATATTATAGATAACAGAAAATTTGTTTCTTATGATAATTAACCAAAAATCACCATCAACAAATGCGTAAATTTATTTGTTGCGCTTCCTTACCTCTCTTCTCTGCCACTTGTAATCCATCTCAGATGCCACAGTTTCCTGAAAAAAAAAAAGCGATTTGGCATTCAAAATAATAATGAAATTGTAAAGCCTGGCTTTCCGTGTCATATTAAAATAAGAATAAATCTATCATTTTTATGTGGTTACCTTATAGGACTCGAATGCGCCTTGTAAAAATTCCATTTCAGTTCTCAGTTGCACTGGCAAAAGACAATGATATATCATTCTTTGTTGATAGTAATGATAATTATTATAATGATGATCATAATGATGATGATGATAGTGACCAAGGTTGATGATGATCCATGATGATATTGATAATGATTATAATAACACTAGCGCGATGATCTATGGTGTAATAATGTTCATGATGACATATAACAATATTGTGATGATGCTGATATTGATGCTGATAATAATCAATTATTGGACAAGGTTTTAGTGATATCCAGAATAATAATAATAATGTTGAGACTGATTACACTTGGCAAGATATTGTTCATTCCGGATATAACTGAATTCAATAATGCTTTATTGATTATAATGTTTCAGGAAAGCACACTTTAGTGAAAACAAAATTTATTTGCGATTTGCACAAAAGCGCCACTTCTCTCAATAGTATCTCCGCACCCTAGGCTCAAGATGCATTGCCCGCATAGAATCACTCATCTGCTAGCTCATTATTAGCAAGCTGATTAGTGAAGACCCTCAGATTGCGTGATTCACAATTGACATAGTGAATACAATGTATAATAATGATGATCATAAAAAGTGATACCTTTATCAGCCTCTGCCCTGGAGCATTCCTCCTCTAGCTGGAATGCAAGTGAACAAGTCACCTCCAGTTTCTCAACTAACAAATTGAATGCTGTAATACTCCCACACACAGCATCTCCCTCCCACACACCTCCCCCCACACACAGCATCTCCCCCATAATGCTGAGCCTTGTATCTTACAAGCCAGTTTAACGTTCTTTTCTGAATTGTGGTCCCTAAGTTCAATTGGAATGGTGGGTAGTATTCAAGGGTAACCTCAACCTCTGTCTGGTTATAGGGGTACTTCCAAGGGTCTGTTATACTGAATATCTAGCCCTATTTCTTGGATGGAGCAGCCCCTGTCTGGGTATAGGGGTACCGTCAAGGGTCTGTTATACTGAATACCTATCTCTACAGTACATCCGTGGAGAAGGGATGCTCAGCTGATGTTTGGGTACTGGGGTTCCACCAAAGGTCTGTAAAACTGAATACCTCGCCCTAGATCCTGGGTGGAGGGCTACTCAGCCCCCGTTTGGGTAAAGGGACGCCGCCAAGGGTCTGTAACCGTTGGAAGAATTTGGTATGGATTTAGGCCATGGGAGGGGAACTGAAGGAGATTTTGCATGTATCTTTCCAAGAACACTGTGTTCTTTCAGTGATAATAGGTTTTACGTGCTATTCAATGCCTACTTCCAGCATTTTGATGCGAGGTTTGGAAGCTATTTTTGTGTAACTGTTGTACCAGGGTAAATCTACTACAAAACGAGTCAAACTACGACCATAACTATGCTTTCAAATAGAATGTGTCTTGAGGTGGCTGAGCTCACATTTTTTCCCAACCTACCCTTCTATCAAAGGACTCTTTCATCTTATTGATTTCATCCTCATGATCCTGCTCAATGGAACTAAAGAGACACAGCAAATATTAGGTCACACAAAATTGTATTATGAACCTTTTTCCTTGGAAAACATTGTGGCCCCATCAATAACATTGGCGGCTCTGCAACGAAAAATTTATATCACAATAAGGGGGAAAAGGGGAGGCTTTAGCACCCCCCACCCCTCCCCCCTATGCAGGTTTGTACAAAGAAGGGTGTTCAGGGACTGCCAAAAAATGGGTAATGTTTTGTTGAATGATTGCCTGGGCAACACCCCCTTCCCCTGGTTATGCACAGCCCATACATTTGCAGCAGATCAGTGACAGTAAATACAAGTGGTGATGGAGGGGACTGTTGGATGAATAACTCAAGTCATGTTTGCGCATTTTACCCGATGTGTTCATGGTGCTCTTCATGAATCTTCTCAATATGTCGATGGTGATTTTCTGCAGTCTGTACAAGGATGAAATGAAGATTAATTGAGTGGTTTCAGATAGTATCACTACATTTTACATTTGAGATTTACAAAACAAAAAATGTGACTTTAGGTGTCCCACCTAGTTACCCTACTGGCGAAAACAAGAAAAGAGCTTAGAAATAAAAAAAAATAATAATATGAACCTTTATATCCCAGTGATGAATATCAGGCAATAATGTCCAGCCAAAGTGGAATCAAACAAGGATTTCAAAATGCTAGAAGGCACAAACGGAATGTTTGATTTCTTTTATAAAATATCATCAATATACATTTTTTAGAATTTATCCTGAAATAAGTAAGAAAAACAATGACAAAAAACTTCACAACAGTGTGCACTTGTGGCGTCATTCCCATGCATGTCAACGCGCACTCAGAAGACATTTCATAATCAAAAACTTTTGCTTCAATTTCTATTCGAGCTCTCAGCAGAACAATAAGAAAACAGTCTAGGTGTAAATCCATCAGTTGAAATGCAAGTTTTGAGCTGGTAGTTTTTGTTCTAATAAAAAAATTGTTGCTTTGATTTTTATCTTTTGCGAATGGCAGAAATAACAGCACACACTCGCACCCAGTGCACGTCAACGCGTGCAGAAGACACTTTTCACATTTTCAGTTAGTCGCTGGGATATAAAATAAATAAACCCCTTCTTTGGCTCACTGTGGTATCGGCGGATAATGTCCGTGGATGAAAAATGGTTCTTAAAATTTCACAGTTGTCCTTGAAGCTTTGCTTCTTGGCCAACTGTTTATTCTTTGTACCATTAATTCTCATCCTTGGACATTATCCGCCAATATTCCAGCCACCAGATGGGGTTTATTTACTAAATCTCTTTGATTCTCTGCAATATAGCTGCTGTATTTGGCATATATAATGTGCACTTAGTTTTAAACTCTTCATCAAGAGATCGAGAAAAGACCCTCACATATGACCTCCAACAAACTATCTGACCTCACCTTCCGTATATTGCTCTTGTGGTTTAGTCTTTCTTCTTCAAGGAACATGATCAGATCATTTATTTGCTGTTGCAGTTGGCTAATCTTTATGTCCCTTTAACACAAAAATAAAAGTGTCAATCATACAATACAAAATAAAACATACAAACAAGACAAAACTATGCATCTCTGTAAAAAAATAATACTTACTTTTCATCAGGAGGCTTTGTTCTGAAAATGCAAGGAAAAAAGTAGATTGGTATAAATGAAATGAATTTTGTCAAGTTTTATGATTTTAAGAAGTTATAGATACAACAGCTCATGGTTATTAGTTTTTATCAAGACTTTAAAAAAATCCATTATTAGAACTTTAATACTTTACCATTCAATGTTATATGCTATTCAAAGTTTATAAGATGGCAAATGTTTATTTTTCAGAATCCTTGTTTGTTTATTGAAAGTTTGACAGTACCATTACCAACCTTTTGTTTACATCAGAAGAAAAAGTAGAAAGCTTAGAGGTGGAGGCATTTTCATCATGAAGAGAAGAAAGTGGAGAAGGGTTTTGGTGGTGAAGGTTGACAAGAGAGTCATCACTTAAACCACACTTTAGACTGGAATAAAGATCATTTCTAATTGTTAGCTGGACAACGGGATATCAGTGCCATGGATATCAGTGCCAATTTTTAAATTATCTTTTTTATTTCATTTTGTTTATTGTTATTTTATATATTAGCTTATTTTCATCATTGTGATAGAATAAAGAGGTGCACTTACTTTTTTCTGTGTCTTGATGACTAGTTGAGAAAAGAATAATAAAGTAAATAATAAGGGCCAAAATAAATTAAGGGAGCGGCCATTAATTACTGGGGGCGGGGGTGCAATTTTGCAAAACCTTTTTTATAATTAAAAGAAGATCTTAGACTCTAAGAAGCTGTGACTTTTCTAACCCCATAGTAGCAGTTAAAGAGGTGGATCCAATTAGAGCACCAAATCTCTCCCTTTTTAGTGATTTATATCAATTCAATCAGTAACCACGGGCAAACCAGACGAAATGTTCGTGTATCGAATATTTTCCTTAACTTGTGAACTGAATATATCTGTTATAAAGCCAATTTATTGTAGTTTTTGTCATAGATTGATCTGGTTCTGTTTTAGTCGTGATTCATAACAGTTTAGGCAACTTTCACTCTCATCTCGGTTCACTTCCTCCCCACTCGTAATAAAATACATTTTATCGTACATTCACACCCATATTAATGTGGGTGAATATAGAGAATGTATGAACATTGTTCTCACAAAAATTAGGCTTGTGATGAGGTAAAAAATCTTGTGACTACCACCTAATGTGAGTGAGTTGACAGCTATGCCAAATGATGATTGCATACCTGGTTTTCTGTGAAAAAGTCATCTGTCTTGATAGTAACATTGATTTTCTCTTTTGATCTTGAGAGGACATACCCAGGAGAGAGGACAACAGTACTCATCGGGGCCTAAAGAGCAAATAAAAAAACTAGATATTAATTAAAGAGGAATGATCAATTTATCTTATAGATGTTTACCTCAAACCATCATTTAAAATATCTAACTCTGGTAAATCTACTTACCTCACCCTCAAGGGACTTTCTTCGTTTTGCGCTATGCACTTGTGAAAATCTAAAACACCTGGAAATAAAAAATAATAGAACATGCATTACTTGTATATTACTTGGAGTTTCTACGTATCTAAGAAAACTCAGTCTAGAGAGACTTGACAAATAGTCAAGCTTTTTAGTTTTTAACTGCTTTCAGAGGAGCTGTATCAAAATTAAATGCAGTTGAGTCTTGCATTTTATTGAGTCTCCTAATGATTGAATTAGTTAGATCACAAATCGTAAATTTAGTCCAGAAAGACAATGATAATAACTCTAATTGACCTTCTCACAGTCAAAATACTTGGGAGGCCTGTGGTTTTAGACCAATAAGAGGCAGAAATGCGCCACTGGGCTCCAAAGTATCGTAATCTAACCAGGAAATGGTCTATCAAATCATGTTATTGTGGTTGCTTTATTGTTATCTAAATCACGTTATAATTTCATACTCCCACGTTTCATACTACAAAAGTACAACTAAAAAAGACAGTCCGATTCCCCTCACCCCCCCCCCCAAATAAAAAGCCCAATATAATATCAATTTATCACCTTGCTGCTGCATTGTTCAAACTGACGTCGAGTTGTCGAGAAGGAGTTGACCTAGAAAAGGCACAAGAAATGTTTAAAATAAGCAACAAAATTAGTAATTTAAATGGAATACAGTAAATACAGAACTTCCTATACTCTGCATATCCAAATCAATAACAAAATATTGACATTTATACAATATATATATTTAAAAAAATCTAAAATATAAATATAAAGTACTAACGTCTTCCGATACAATAGCTGCTATAAAGTGACCGCTTTGTGAAGAAAATTCGCCTTAAAAATCATCATATCTATCATCACAGTTCTATACAAATACAAATCAGGTAGGACTTACTTTGGTCTGGCGTATCGGGGCGATCGTTCGTCCTCATTTCTCGTTCGTCCCGGGGCCGTCTGTACTCGGGATCGACTTGTCTCGTCGCCGACTTGTCCTATTACCCAGGCTGGTTTTTTGAACGGCGGCCTCGAACCCGTAATACATATAGTCTCTAACGGCGTGTCACTCATTATTAAACGTCAGGAAACCACATCTTTAAAGTTTATAATCTTAATAACAGAGTCATCTAAACAATACAAACGGATTGAAGAAAGCCATTCGAGTGTCGAAGTTTGTGACCATAGATAATGCGTTTCATCCAGTCCGATATTGTTTTCCAGAAAGCCTTGGATTTCACCTCAATCTAACCCGTATAAGTAAGGGATTACTCTTTCATCCGCTGGTTGAGGCATTGTAAATAAATTTTATAAGTTGAGTAAAAGTTGGTTACCACTGGAGGGAATCTATTGCTATGTTACGTGCAAAGCGTCGAAGTGTGGCAAAATGGCCAGCGGAGTTACTATGACAACGTTAGGTTCGTATTCTTTTCTAACATTATGTTTTTCGTCACAATAAAAATAGGTAATCTAAATATAAATAATAATGAAAAAAAAAAAACACACAGATTTGTTAACCAATTTAAAAATTCAAGGGAGAACACAAAGAAAAATTCATAATCAGGACACTATAACCTGTTTTCTGTGAAAACACAAAGTATGAGAATTCCCACCACCCAGTATCCCTGCGCTAATTCCCTACGTTAATTCCAGTAAATACGAGATTTTCATTTTGAACAAGTATTTTTAAGGAACAAGGACGACTAGAGGCTAAAAGCGAGGTTTAGACGCTTGAGCACAATTTCTGACAGCATGAGCGTTTTATCCGGCGTGACCCTTGGCTACCCAGCTGATGGCAAATACGACTGGTGAGCATTTCCATACGACCACCACGTTAGAATTTACAAGCGCAGCAGGTATCAGGTTTGCCGAAAAGAGGCATACCCAACAAGTGTTTAAGTGGGAAAATGGAAGTACTTTGCCGACGCTGGCGGGAAGACTAAGAGACAACCAAGGCAGGGCAAGATAGGACCTATTATTTTCTTTTCTGTTTCTGGTTGACTTGATACTTAGTGCATTAGTGGCACAATCGTAGCCTTATTGCAGGCGTTAATTAATTATTATTGTCTTATCTTTTTACACAGATAAAAGTGATGCGTCAGGTCATAGTCGCCATCTATTTCTGACTTGCAACGCGGCGGCCAATTTACGCGTTCATTTAGTCCAAACCAACCAACGTTTATATAACCGGTTCTTGTGTTCCGAATGAACCACGAAAACGCCAGCTAAGTGTGTGGTAGCGGAAAAGGCGCGAAAGCTCTCACAATACCGCTAGCTTAGAGAAACCCGGAAGTGACGTCAGAAGTGCTCTCTCCAAGAGATCGCGAATCGCCTGCCGCTGAGAACAGAGTGTGTCTGTCGACAAGAAGAATTAATGAGGCCAAATCTTAGGAGGTGCCGCCACGATACCCAATTTGCACACACGATATTACACATGATATACAGAAACAATGAAAGCACGAGCACTAAAATAGTTAAACAACAAAAAGGCCACACCTAATAAAAACGGTCATCTGGTACGTAGCGAATGATTTTATTTAGTCTAGGATAACAGCCAAAGCCCAATTAAAAGGCACGGAAACGCATCAACATGTTGTTCCTTCCTAAATGGCCGACTCCGAGTTTTCTTATTCGTGTTAAGCACGCGTACGTAGAATCAAATGGCACAAAGAGTCGGCGCGTGTGGAGGTAAGGTGGACTACTTGTATTGTACTTTAAATTCTAGAATCCATAGCGATAGAGAAAGCATAGCTTGACAATGACATTTTATAGACCAACCGGCACGCAACGGACGCTTTTTATTAATCAAATAGGTTCTAGGATATTAGAAAGTTCGACGCTAAGTCGTGCGTCTCGGTAATTTGGCTGTTCTCTATTACTAGGGCTCCGTGGAAGTCCAAGAATGAAAGGCTATTTATTTATTTTTTTACAAAATATGACTGTTTCGTGTTTATGTTAAACTATTTTAGAACATCGATACCAATTGGCTTTTCAACTACTCAAGTAAAAAAAACGCCTTTACTAGTAAAAATATGATTTCATTTTTTTTATCACTGGGACTGTAGACTAGTTTGTGAAATTTTTGCTAAGAATTGACAGTCTTCCGTAACCTGGCGCAAAAAAATATCACTTATAACATGTAGAAAAAGGCATTTTTTGAAAATAACTATCCGTCAATACCCCCTTAAACAGCCTATAGGGATATTTTTTTACTTCAGTTTGCCACGTTAAGACAGACAGCCTTAGCGTCAGGCTTTTCGTGTGTAGACGCAGCTAAGATGGCAACTTTTTGTTAGAGGTCAGGGGTACGCTCCCCTCCCTCCCAAGCCCCCCCCCCCCCCCCCCCCCACCCGCCTCCACCTCGTCGACCTCATTTGATACGCGAATTCCTATGAGAATATACAACTTGCTCGAAAAATTACGAGTAGGCTAAGCGGTACAGCGTCACCGGAACAAGCTCGCGGCGTTTTTCTGACAAACGAGCGGGTAACTTAGAAACCAGTACAAAAGAGGTGATTCGCCCACACACTCTTGGCGGTTGGTCATTTCTCGTGAGACGCTAGGATAGTGGTGGTGGTGGTGGGGGGGGGATAACTACCCAGACAAGGGTCAGGGGGCGTTGGTTTGAAACCGAAATTGTGGACAAAAAACTTGTCGATATCACAAACCTTATTCCTCGATGGTTAATTTTGGGTAATATACCTTTGGTCTAAAAGTACACAACCTTGATCTAAAAATACAGAACCTTTGTTCTAATAATACAGAACCTTTTTTTCTAAAAGTACGAGAACATTTGATCTAAAAGTACAGAGCTTTTGATCTAAAAGTAAATAACCTTTGATCTAATATACTTCTGTAGATGTGTTTGCTGTAGGGAATGGTTGTGTGGGGTTGCTAGCGTTGCTGCTTTGCCATTTTTCTCGTATCGTACAACTCATTAAACTAACGGAAGTAGGAAGTATAACCATGTGGTCGTAAAACAGCAGTAGGTTTCCGGAAACAAGGGTAAACCTACCATTAGGCTAGAATGATTATTAACCGATATAAACTGATGGGAGACGATATGTGATAGGAACAAAGAGCGTTGTCATTCGATTGAACGCGGGGAGTTCTAGGATCTTAGACCCCCTACCCCTCCCACTCAAGTCTAATCCTTTTCTGCATTTAATTCATAATTAGATTTTTACATTTTATTTAAATGACCTTCTCTGTAGCTAGGTCGTCGCCTATAAACAGTTAGAATTCTATTCTATATATTCCCTAACAGATTGATCTGGTTATTCTTAGTGGTAATGTCAAAATGTTGTAGCTATTAAATGGCAGTCCCCAAATATCAGTCCCCACTGTACTTATAATACGAATTTACTTTTAATGATCTTAAATCTATCGCTTTTGATCTTCTAGCGCCAACATACTTGCAGGTAGTGAACTGTTTCTTTTTATTGGTGGAAAAAAAAACCTCAGATGTTGAGCCGCCGCCACATCATAGCCATGTGTTAGCAAGCAGGTTATTACACCATCGCTTAGATATGTAACAATACACACTGCAACAAAGAGCACTCAACGGAGGCGTAGGTGATGATCGTCTGCTTGATAACGCCGATAGATCAAACTAGCCAAGATAAGTTATTCAGACAAAATAGTTAATAATGCGTTTCTTTAGAGAGCGCCCTCGTGTGTTTACCGGGCACTTTGCCCAACGTACCTACGGTCTCGTCAGACCACCGAGTCCAGGGTCGGGGCAAACCCACGCCTTCTCCCATGGTCACTGTTGGTGGTCTAAAAGTATATTATATTGCAAAGCCGAATAATACGCACATTACTGAGATGATTTCACAGCAATATTAGTAACCAAAAAAACACGGGACGGTAACGTAGTATGTTTTCGAAAAAGAGGAAACGGAAGAAAAAACATAGGAAACTCATAATATACTTATTTTCGTTTTGATGAGAAGTACGGAAGACTTGATAACGGTTGGGTATTTAGTGTAGTTAGCTATCGCTCGGAAGTGATCCGATCTTTAAAGACACTTCTGCTCGCACTTGTAATTGATTAAATAAATGACACTGTAAAACTTCCGTACTACCACGGAAACTTAATTTGATTATCCAAGACGAGCTGGCAATGCTTTATAAAAGCTAACTGTCGGAAGTTTGTAGTACGAAAAACAAAGAAAAGCCACAGTTAAGTCAGCGGGACAAATTGGTTGACACAAAAGAAGGAACTTTGGTGAGAAGTAAGCCTCGCGCATACTTATTTTTCCAAGTCTAGGGAGGCTTTCGCGGTCGATAGCTTGATCGTTTTTCGCTGTGTGGCTGTTTAGGTAAAAACACCTTAAATTCTTGGTCTACATAAATGGATTATTCACTAAGGTTGAAAGAGAGCATGTTTTTGTCGGCTTCTATTAGGAAAGACTATAGCTATTGTTGCTTCTGTGTTCACCTTGTCTTTACGCCTTTGCTGGAATTTCAAACTCGCCGGACAGGCACACGTAACATAGCCTGAAAGAACCTGCTTAATTGTCTGTTAACTCAACTAGCGGTGATGTTTGGAGGCTTGCCGCCCAAGCCTTGCCTGGCTAATTTGTGGAGCTACATTGCTCTCTATTCGGAATAGCAAACAAACCTTCTCTTATAAAGCGCAACAGTCTTGTGTAGTTAAGCTTTTAGACACCTCCAGTAAGTGTTAAACAGGTTCGCGTGGCAAGTCGTACTGGTGTTGGGCCAATATTTTCGTGAGTAAAAACGTACTAATAGCCCCTATGAGGCTCATCTACCAAAACTACTAGTCGCGACATAAAAAGCGAGCGCAATTCTTTGAACCTACCGATTCTTCTTGTTCTATTTTTTCGGTTTTGTTTGAGGATCTGAAACCACTCTAGCATAGTTTATCGGTCAATCGTTTCAAGTGTACAATCATGTACGACATACAATTTGTTGTGCTAATGGTTCATATTTTACCAAAACAAAACGGAACTCCGTAAACAACAAACATGCTCGCTTTTGATATTTGAAGAGTCAGCAACCGCCCAGCCCTTAAATGAATGCTTTATCGATTACTGGACTATAACCGATTAATTGCCCAGGAATTTCTAAAGACTAACAAAAATTCCGATTTTTTTGTTTTCTCAGGAAAAGACAAAAGCCAGGGATTAAAGAGTTTGTTTTGCACAAAGCAACAACAATATCAAGAATAGAATAAACTGTACAGATTGACCGTTATAAAAACGCTGGCGTTAAACAGACTTTCAGAGAGACAGTCCAAGGAGACAGACAAACAACAATATGAATTTCCAACAAGTAAGTATATCTTAAAATAGTTTTCAAAAAGCCCAAACTGTCGCGATCTCGTACCAGAACAATGAATACAATACACCAAAATCTGGAAATCGACTCTGCCAAATTTTCGTCTTTAATAAGACTTCTTCAGGGCAGACTGCCGTATTAAAATAGTTTTCCAGGTATAAAAAACTATAATCATTGATTATGGGAGCTGATTTTTTAGACTAAACTATAATTTGAACCGTTATTTGCTTTGTAAATTTGAATCTTATCTTTTTTAAACAGTACATAATACCTTTTAACCATAAAGGAATAACATTCTTATATTCTTAAAATAACATTCTTATATTCTTAAAATAAGTCATGGGTTGCAATTCATTTTATCTATGGACTTACAAAAATTTGGTTACCCCATATCTTTAAGAATATAGAAGTGTTTAAGGATATTATTTTCGTACAACCCATCAATTTACAACAATTTTGCGTACTAAGCAGAGCATTGTCGGTAATAAGTTGACGTTTAAGTTTTTTGCGACTCAGAGTGTTTTTTTCAGAGGTCAATAGGCGTGCTTCTCATACATTCGCGAAATAGGAGTGCATTTCTCAGGGTTTGGGTGAACTTTTTCCATAAAAAATTCGAATAAAACAAAATCTGTATATCTAATAAAATTGTCGCGATTTTGAGGAGCGCGAATTTCGTGACGCTTCACTTTTGCGTTTTGGGGAAAATATCGGAATAACTAAAATTTCCCGATTTCTTTTATAAAAAAAGGTGATATTTAAATATTTTTTGGGGCGTAATCAGTAATCGCTTTTAGGTCAGGTTACTAAGTTTGACAGAGAAAAGTCTTGTCAGCCACACCTTTGTTATTATTAATATTGGAAGGCGCATAATATGTTAAAATATCGAAATAACCATCTAAAAAATAAAGTTTAATACTTTTTTTTTACAAAATTCATATCTAAAATATCATGGGAGAAGCTAGCGTACCTTTAAAACATTCTTTTTTGAAATTAATTTCAGGTTCATTTATATTTATTGCTCTCTGTATTGTTTTCATTTTGGGTAAAAAATTAGTTGTTGTTGCTGTTGTCTCTTTAAGGTGACATTACTCGCGATGTGCAGTATTCTTATAGCAACTCTTCAAGCACAACCATTCAGTACACGTGACAAGGCCCAACTGGATCACTACAGTAGACAGATGAGCAAGAAAAACCAAGTGGCCACTCATATCTTTGGCAAGCCGGTCATTAACCACGTCATCCCATCCCACTCCCGGCGAGTGACATTGTACAACAAACTTGGCTTCTACCTAGCGCTATACGACAATGGTACCATCACCGGGGAAGACTACGAGTACTGCCAGGGGTACATGGAAAGCTGTAAGTATTGCCAGGGATACATGGATAGCCGTAAGTATTGCCAGGGATACATGGATAGCTGTTAGTATTGTTAGGAATACATGGATAACTGTAAGTGTTGTCAGGGATACATTGATAGCTGTAAGTTTTGTCAGGGATACATGGATAGCTGTAAGTGTTGTCAGGGATAAATGGATAGCTGTAAGTGTTGTCAGGGATACATGGATAGCTGTAAGTATTGTCAGGGATACATGGATAGCTTTAAGTATTGTAAGGGATACATGGATAGCTGTAAGTATTGTTAGGAATACATGGAAAGCTGTAAGTATTGTCAGGGATACATGGATAGCTGTAAGTATTGTCAGGAATACATGGATAGCTGTAAGTATTGTCAGGGATACCTGAATAGCCGTAAGTATTGCCAGGGATACATGGATAGCTGTAAGTATTGTCAGGGATACTTGGATAGCTGTAAGTATTGTCAGGGATACATGGATAGCCGTAAGTATTGCCAGGGATACATGGATAGCTGTTAGTATTGTCAGGGATACATTGATAGCTGTAAGTGTTGTCAGGGATACATTGATAGCTGTAAGTTTTGCTAGGGATACATGGATAGCTGTAAGTGTTGTCAGGGATAAATGGATAGCTGTAAGTATTGTCAGGGATACATGGATCACTGTAAGTATTGTCAGAGATACATGGATAGCTGTAAGTATTGTTAGGAATACATGGATAGCTGTAAGTATTGTTAGGGATACATGGATAGCTGTAAGTATTGCCAGGAATACAAGGATAGCTGTGAGGTATTGTTAGGAATACATGGATAGCTGTAAGTATTGTCAGGGATACATGGATAGCTGTAAGTATTGTCAGGGATACTTGAATAGCTGTAAGTGTTGTCAGGGATACATGGATAGCTGTAAGTATTGTCAGGGATACATGGATAGCTGTAAGTGTTGCCAGGGATACTTGGATAGCTGTAAGTATTGACAGGGATACTTGGATAGCTGTAAGTATTGTCAGGGATACATGGATAGCTGTAAGTATTGTCAGGGATACATGGATAGCTGTAAGTATTGTCAGGGATACATGGATAGCTGTAAGTATTGTCAGGGATACATGGATAGCTGTAAGTATTGTCAGGGATACATGGATTGCTGTGAGTATTGTCAGGGATACATGGATAGCTGTAAGTATTGTTAGGGATACATGGATAGCTGTAAGTATTGTCAGGGATACATGGATAGCTGTAAGTATTGTTAGGGATACATGGATAGCTGTAAGTATTGTCAGGGATACATGGATGGCTGTAAGTATTGTCAGGGATACATGGATAGCTGTAAGTATTGTCAGGGATACATGGATAGCTGTAAGTATTGTCAGGGATACATGGATAGCTGTAAGTATTGTCAGGGATACATGGATAGCTGTAAGTATTGTCAGGAATACATGGATAGCTGTAAGTATTGTTAGGGATACATGGGTAGCTGTAAGTATTGTCAGGGATACATGGATAGCTGTAAGTATTGTCAGGGATACATGGATAGCTGTAAGTGTTGTCAGGGATACATGGATAGCTGTGAGTGTTGTCGGGGGGAGGGCATGAGGGGGTGCGTGTTTGGGAAGGGGGGGGGGTTCAGTTCATGGGAACATGAAAAGCAAAGAGCAAGTGTTTTGTGGTCGAGAGAGAATCCGGATTGGAGAGGACTATAGGTGCTGCCAGGGATACATGAATAGCTTAAGTTTAGCCAGGGTGTGTGCATGGAGGAGGGTGTGGGAAGAGGGCTGTAAGTTTAGCTAGGGTGTGTACACAGAAACAGAGGCATGTTAATTGGTCTTTTCCTTTATTTTTGCAGGCGTGTTCAACTTACAATCGTACGGGACAAGTATTGTTCGCTTACAAAATGTCAGGACTGGGCGCTACGTAGCTATTGGTCCCTCAGGAACAGTCTACACTACGGTAAGTACTGGGGGTAGGGTGGGGGGAGATCACACTGTTGTTAGCACTAGGGGTGGGGTGGGGTGGGGAGATCACACTATTGTTAGCACTAGGGGTGGGGTGGGGAGATCACACTATGGTTAGCACTAGGGGTGGGGGGATCACACTATGATTAGCACTAGGGGTGGGGTGGGGGATCACACTATGATTAGCACTAGGGGTGGGTTGGGGGAAATCTACAATCCAATAAGCATTAGGGGTGGGGGCCGTCTACAACACAGTAAGCATTAGGGGTGGGGGCCGTCTACAACACAATAAGCATTAGGGGTGGGGGAGGGCCATCTACAATCCAGTAAGCATTAGGGGTGGGAGAGGGCCATCTACAATCCAGTAAGCATTAGGGGTGAGGGCCATCTACAATCCAGTAAGCATTAGGGGTGGGGTGGGGCCATCTACAATCCAGTAAGCATTAGGGGTGGGGTGAGGGCCATCTACAATCCAGTAAGCATTAGGGGTGGGGTGGGGGCCATCTACAATCCAGTAAGCATTAGGGGTGGGGTGAGGGCCATTTACAACACAGTAAGCATTAGGGGTGGGAGAGGGCCATCTACAACACAGTAAGCATTAGGGGTGGGGGAGGGCCATCTACAATCCAGTAAGCATTAGGGGTGGGGTGGGGGCCATCTACAATCCAGTAAGCATTAGGGGTGAGGGCCATCTACAATCCAGTAAGCATTAGGGGTGGGGTGGGGGCCATCTACAATCCAGTTAGCATTAGGGGTGGGGTGAGGGCCATCTACAATCCAGTAAGCATTAGGGGTGGGGTGGGGGCCATCTACAATCCAGTAAGCATTAGGGGTGGGGTGGGGGCCATCTACAATCCAGTAAGCATTAGGGGTGGGGTGAGGACCATCTACAATCCAGTAAGCATTAGGGGTGGGAGAGGGCCATCTACAATCCAGTAAGCATTAGGGGTGAGGGCCATCTACAATCCAGTAAGCATTAGGGGTGGGGTGGGGGCCATCTACAATCCAGTAAGCATTGGGGGTGGGGTGAGGGCCATCTACAATCCAGTAAGCATTAGGGGTGGGGTGGGGGCCATCTACAATCCAGTAAGCATTAGGGGTGGGGGCCGTCTACAATCCAGTAAGCATTAGGGGTGGGGGCCGTCTACAACACAGTAAGCATTAGGGGTGGGGGCCATCTACAATCCAGTAAGCATTAGGGGTGGGGGCCGTCTACAACACAGTAAGCATTAGGGGTGGGGTGGGGGCCATCTACAATCCAGTAAGTATTAGGGGTGTGGTGGGGGCCATCTACAATCCAGTAAGCATTGGGGGTGGGGTGAGGGCCATCTACAATCCAGTAAGCATTAGGGGTGGGGTGGGGGCCATCTACAATCCAGTTAGCATTAGGGGTGGGGTGAGGGCCATCTACAATCCAGTAAGCATTAGGGGTGGGGTGGGGGCCATCTACAATCCAGTAAGCATTAGGGGTGGGGTGGGGGCCATCTACAATCCAGTAAGCATTAGGGGTGGGGGCCGTCTACAACACAGTAAGCATTAGGGGTGGGGTGGGGGCCATCTACAATCCAGTAAGTATTAGGGGTGTGGTGGGGGCCATCTACAATCCAGTGAGCATTAGGGGTGGGAGAGGGCCATCTACAATCCAGTAAGCATTAGGGGTGGGGTGGGGGCTGTCTACAATCCAGTGAGCATTAGGGGTGGGGTGGGGGCTGTCTACAATCCAGTAAGCATTAGGGGTGGGGTGGGGGCTGTCTACAATCCAGTGAGCATTAGGGGTAGGTTGGGTAAACATCTACAACAAAGTCTGCATTAGGGGGTGAAGTGGGTACCAAACTTAAAAAAAACAGAATTAGGGGTGGGGTTGGGGCCTGTCAACACAGTAAGCATTAGGGGTGGGGTACTGTCTACAACATATTAAGTGATAGGGTTTTGGGGAAATGTACAACCCAGTAAGCATTGAGGGATGTGAAGTATGGGTGGGGTGTTTGATCAAATTCTACATGGGCTGAGAGTTAACATAGCCATAAGATTTGAATAAAGAGCTCTAGTCTTAGCTTAACAAGTATTTAAAAATGTTTTCTCTATACATTTGTCTAAACAGAAAGCAAGAAAAGACAAGGACACTCTGCTGAAAGAGCGTATTCTTCCATCCTTATATACTGTCTTTTGGTCCTACACCAACCATGGTACTAGCAGAAGCCAATCCGGGTCAATAAACTTCTACCTTGCCATGAAAAGGACGAGGGAAGCAAAAAATGCTAACAAGACATCTATTACACACAAATCAGGACATTTCCTACTTGAATTCGTCAGGCAAAATCATCACGTACTACCATGGTTTTAAACATTTAGGCTACTATTATTTATTAATTGGAATTCAAGAATAAAAAAACGAGACATAAGTAATTGGACAAACTATTTATTGGAATTTTGCTTGGATAACAAACAGATGTACTTTTATTAAAGAACGTGCAACTAAGACCATAAAATTATTTGAAGTTTCTGTGTATATCATTGAATAATATATTCTATAATTTAACATCAAAATCATGCAAATGTGTGCTATAATTCATTTATACTTAACATTCATGTATAACTCTCTATCATACCAAACCTTAAAAAAGTAATTTTTGTCAGATTACCAAAATATTATACTTAGTTTTGGCACAAAAAGATATGAAATATATAGGGCATATGGATAAAGGCCATTTTATTTTAAAAATAGGTAGGAGCTGTAGTTGTTTAATAAGCTTCCTTTTTTGATTCTTTGGTACTATATAGATATACTGTTTCTGTTTTTTCACAGAACAAAGGATAGTTGAATAATAAAATCAAACAACACACTGAAAATATACATACCACATACCACAAGACCACTCTCTGTACAAAACATGCAGCAATAAATAACCATTATGAAGACCCTAGAAAATATGTACCCCTTCCCTAGCACAAAAACAGAGTACAATCTAGGCTGCTAGTCTAACCTCATTTGTGGTTATTAGGAAATGGCTTGTCTTTGAATGCTTGAGGGCCAAGGGTTACTAGGATAAGGGACATCTTAAAGCTCTACAGGCTAGATTGAAAAAAAAAATCAGAATTATCCCAAATGAGAGCTGACTAGTAGGCTAAGAACAATCCTGCACAGACATCTAAAAGCATAGCACTTTGATAACATATTTAATATTAATGTTGGTTTATCTCATATTTTAATCTGACCTGACTCTTCCTCGATCTGTAGGGTACACACTGGCTTTATGTGGGACTTGGTACAAATTCCAGGGTGTTTTCCAAGACAAACCTCGCGACGTCAGATGATGTCCAGTATGACACATGTGACGTGACTGCTGACCAGTAATTACTCTCCATATAGCCTTCCCTTAGCACATAGTCAAGGCGGTCAGACAAATCTGAAAACAAGGAAAAGGAAATAAACAAAGCAATTTTTAATTTGGAAAACTACAGTATTACTGTAGTAACAGTAAACTGTAATCAAATGAGCAGATTTACTAGAGAGGAGCTACTACCTTTACTAGGTACTGCAATGTACTCCGGTGCCCCAGCGCCAGCCTTCTGTCGTCTGTTGGCCTGCCCATTACTGGTGGCACCATCTTCACTACACTGGCCATCACTTTCAACAGACTTGCGCTGGGAGGAGCCAAACCAACTGGAGATCCACCCACTTTTTTTCTCCTTAGCCTTGCCCCTATCGCCATCACACTGATCCTCCCTCCCCCCCTGAGGGACAGAGTGACCGACAATTACAATCTCGTCTTCCGGGGCATCACTGTCACTTGCAGTAGAGCCTGATCTGCTGCGAGGCTCCTCTGAACTTTTGGAGTAACCCACTTTGTAGTTGAAGAATTTCCAGCCCCCACTTTCCCGAGCTGGCTTCTTCTCTTCGAGGTAGCCAAGTTTGTGGCTATCAAAGCGGTGGAGTTGAATGGGTGGGACAGAGGAATACTCCTCGCTTATTAATGGCTCCATGCGATATGCCTGTTGAAAAACAATTTCAGGCTACAGGAGAGTCATTGACACTTAAAGCCGCATTGTCACGAGTTTACGTCCGGAGGTCCGACGTAAAAACCTCAACCGTTAAAAGACAAAAGAATCAATTAAAATCCGAGATATTAAACAGGCCATGCGCTTTAAATTATCAATCACATCCTCAAAGAGACTTCCAATAAACATACTGCTTTGTGAAATATTTTTCGCGTTTTCCATTAAAAATCATTGGATATTGTTAGGTAATCGACCGGGAGTAAACTGGTGACAATGCGAGGTAATCGACCGGGAGTAAACTGGTGACAATGCGAGGTAATCGACCGGGAGTAAACTGGTGACAATGCGAGGTAATCGACCGGGAGTAAACTGGTGACAATGCGAGGTAATCGACCGGGATTAAACTGGTGACAATGTGGGTTTAATGACTGACAGACATGGCTAACATTTTATTATGGAAAACCAAGTGATTTATGTACTGTTTAATAAACAATTTTTTTACCAGGTCTTAAGATCACAGAGGGGCAAAAGCCAAGACTAAAACTATGATTGACAGGAATATGATTGACAGGGATATGATTGACAGGGATATGATTGACAGGAATATGATTGACAGGGATATGATTGACAGGAATATGATTGACAGGAATATGATTGACAGAGATATGATTGACAGGAATATGATTGACAGGAATATGATTGGCAGGAATATGATTGACTGGAATATGATTGACAGGAATATAATTGACAGGAATATGATTGACAGGGATATGATTGACAGGGATATGATTAACAGGGATATGATTGACAGGAATATGATTGACAGTAATATGATTGAGTGGGATATGATTGAAAGGAACATAATTGACAGGGATATGATTGACAGGGATATGACTGACAGGAATATGATTAACAGGGATATGATTGACAGGGACATGATTGACAGGAAAATGATTGGCAGGAATGATTGACAGGAATAATGATTGACAGGGATATGATTGACAGAATAACCTATTAGAGATGTTAGTGTAACAATAAAAACATTTTTACCACTGGATCAGCTGGGTGATAGATGTTCAGCATCTTCTTGCAGACAGACTTTGGAAGCACATGATCTTCAACGTCATCCTGTGGTCTCAGCCCTCGGAGAGTTAGGAATACAGCCAGCGGAGATCCAACAGAGAACAGGTTTTCAACCTACAAACAAGAACACTTGACGTGAAGCAGACCGACTGACTGACCGAATGACCATCTTTGTGAATCCCAAGAAAATCCCTCTGGATTGTCCAAGCATTTATTGAAATCTAGAGAAAATAACTCAGAGGGATCCTGTAAAAATGTGTGATGAATCTGGACAGGGAAACCATTGGGCATTTAACATTAACGATTTTCTGGGTATCATATCAGTAATGCATGCAAGTTGGGTAATTTTAAGCCAAGTTTGAATGGAGATCAAAGTTGATGAGTGTTCCAACTCTAACGACAGTTCCACAATGCACTCTTACACAAAAAATTGATCAAACTATTTTGAAATTTAATGTGTGGTAACATGTAATTTCAAATTCAGTATTGAATCCTGATGTCGATTCAGTATTGAATCCTGAATTATTTCGAACTCCAAAACTCAATCTCATGTACATTTTTTTACCCCAAATGAGCTTGATTTTCCCCTGAAAGAATATAAGCAGTGCATGCTTGTGTCAATGAGAGTAGTGCAAGCAGATTGATGAAAATGGGATTCCTATTATATCACTTCATTCAAATAAGGTGCGTAACATTACCTTGAATTTAAGGGCGTATTGGCAAACATCCTCTGCCGTGGAACCATTCTCCCCGCGGCGATTTTGATCAAATTCAATCTGACTTTTCAGCTTTGCCTCTAGCTCCATTACTTTACTCCTCGCCTTAGATAACTCCACCCTAATGTTCTCCTTGCGAGCTTGCCTCAGGGGGGACCCCTCAGGATCAGAGTCAGATGATTCAGACTCAGGGTACCCTGTGACGTTACGCAGGAATGAGAAACTTTCCGTCAGGAAGCCAGTGCCAGCTTTTTCTTGGTCAGACAGGTGGCGTATCTCAGTGTCCCACAGTGACAGTATGTCATACATGATGACACTACCCAGGGAGTGGGCGATAATGGAAACTTTGCCCTGCTTTGCTTGGAAGGAAGGGTTCCGCTCACAGAAGAGTGAGTATAAGCGATTAAGCTCCTCCCTCAAACCACTGATTATCTGAGTTCAAAAAGAAAGTTTGCCATTTACTTTGAGCACTTGCATGGGCAAAGAATGAATTTAGTGTTACACTATTTCAGAAAGTGGAAAAACACATGGGATAACCAAAATAACTATACAGGTTTATTATGGTGTAATTCAGCAGTGTGTTAAGGGGAATATACACTATTGTCAGTTTAGCATACCAGGTACTCAACATACAGTCCCAAATCACCAGTTCTTAAATACTAGCAAAGGCATTTTCCCTGATACAATCTCTAGGGACGCTGGGAAAGTGCAATGGCAGACCTCAAGTTATGGTTTGGGGTGGTATTCAAGTAAGCTACACACCTCATATCTGTAAAAGGGACTTGTGTAGTACATTATGTCCATCATAGTTATGTTAAGAACTTTTCGCAGGCCAGAAACACTAGCCGGTGTGATAGCATCAATTGCACCTGTGAGCAGGGAAAAAAATAAAATAAAACACATTACAGGTAACAGAGTAAGATAGCAATGAAATAACATAAAATAAAGGTAATAACATTTTACCATCATCCAATTTTAATGAAGACCTCCATTCCACAGGGAAAAACTCAACTCTCTGACCACGGGGAAAACCTGGGATATTTTTTTCGTGTACTTTCTCAGCAGAAGACCGAAAACTGAAATGAATAAAACCACGAGCCTCATATATGGGTACATATAGGGAGTTTATAGTGAGACAAAATTACATTTAGTGCAATGATCAAGGTTACGACTAACACATTTGAATTATTCCTGACAGTTTTTCCCTTTAAGGTGGCTTGACCCAGTATTCCCTCCATCACACCTTTCATCTTTGAAAATCTTTTAAATGACCTAAGATTGCATATCCAAGCAGCCAAGCAGCCAAGTGCAATGCACGAGTGAATCTTATGTTATGACATATCCAAAACAATAGGGAGACCCAGAGCACAAATTTCCTCTAAAGGGCTGATTTGCTTCAATATTTACCTGAATGTTCGGTTACAGTAGAGGGTCTTAGAAGATATTTATTGAATAAAATGCCACGCCAGAGTTATCTACAATTACCAAAGTCTTCTCCGAATAAAGATGGAAAAAATCTATCAGGGATTTTAAAAATAGAAAGGGCTTTTGCAAAAACTGTTCTTAAATCAGTATTAGTAAACAAATCCAATCGACACCACTATACCTTTATGGACATCATATTCGAAATCGCATGAGCCCTTTAATCTGAATAGCTTCTTAATAAATACCAAGATATAGTGGCAGAGAAAAGGGCATAACATAGAAGTATGTTTAATAATGAGTCGTAAGTAGTCATCGCAACTTTGTTGTTAATTTTACGTATAAATTTGCTCTATATGAATAGGACTTAAGAAAAAAATTGGATATGGGCTAAAAATTTGTCCTATAATAAAAGCAGGCCGGGCGTCTTACTCACGTGACATTTATTTCGATCAACAAAATTTATATGTCATATTATATTTTCATCCTTATGTTATTGGTTTGGTGTATTGAATATAGAATCTGATTTCATTTCTTCGCGCACTGCATTTTCAAAGATGGACGGTGTGATGGAGGGAATACTGGGTCAAGCCACCTTAGCCTAAAGCAAGCAAAAAGGATAAATTGAGAGAGTGGCTTGTTACACTCACATGCAATCACTTTTGAATAAGTATGAATGAAAACGTTAGACAACAAAAAGGGTGATGCAAGAAATAAAGCTTTCTTGAGGAAGTCACTGCATTTTTTTAAAGCATCAATGTGTTCTTGTAGGGTTACATGCCCGGGGGAGAGGAGGGGGGGGGGGGGGGGGGGGGAATTCCTTCTACCACATCAAATTTGCTATCTCTATTGGGTATGACCGAATTTCTGTTGACCACGCCCAAAATGTGTTCCCTTAAGGTTAAAATTTTGCCAATGATCACCCCCATCTGTTTTTATCTAAGTCCTCCCCCCCTGGTCACATGCATTGATGAAATGGTAAAGATGGTGCTTTCATCAAGGCTTTTGTGGGAATCTGTATCAACAGATATCAAAACTTGGACTCACTCAGTGGCACTCTTGACGATGTTACTCATGTGCAGAAGCTGGCCAATACCATGAATCACAAACACAAGATGCGAGATCTCAGGGGGGCAATCTTCAGGGACGGCATCAGTGTGATAACCACGGTGAATCTGCACCCCTAGCATAGTGAAAAAAAGTAAATAAATAATGCTTCCATTTATTTTCATTAATTATATCTAGATATATATGTCTGGAGATTCAGAGGCGCATCCAGGATTTCCTGAAGACGAGGGAGAAAACAAGGAGGCACCAAGCCTGCCAAGTTAGAAAATTTTTATTTGACAGGAAGGAAAACGTGCAAATAAGCTCATTTCACATTCGATAAGACAGAAAATTACTCCAAGAGTTTAAAGAGCAATAACAAACAAAATATCAAATGCAATTTTTTAATGTTGGATGTAACTTTTTGCAGTGCAACTGTCTAGCTTTTATCACAGTGTTAAATAAATGGTAAGAAAATGATAAAAAATTCCCAGTAAAAGCCAAAGTCTTGGAGTAACAGCATTTTGGCTTCACACAGGATAGTCATTCTGAATGCAAGGAGCCTTTAGCCATTATTGACCCTCGTGGTTTCCAGAATATTGAGAGCAGTGGCATGAGCAAAGTTTTTCAGTCCTGTTCTTCTATTTCTAAAATTATTCATTCAAAAAATGACTAACATGGTGTAAGGTGAAATCATCATTTATTGCATAATTTATTTATTTTTTTAAATTCAATTATTTCAAAGAATACCTTGGGATCCCAGACCAATCTTAGTCCCTACACCTCTTATGATTCTTGACTTGATGTCATCCCAGTACAGCCATACGTCTGTCACATCTTTCCACTCGACATGATACCCTTTTAGCTGCAGTCTGCCCATGGCTGAATTAATAACATACAAAAACATACAAAAAAGGCCAGATTTTTATAGTGTACAAGACTGCACATGTAAGGGGACATGATTCTAAGGTTTTACAAATTGCTTGTCACCCCCTGAGAAAAAGTTATGGAACTGGCAAGTCGTTAACATAAACATTATAGAGAAGGAGCAAATACCCCCTTGAATCATGGAGATGGTAGCAATCAAAAATCCTATTTATGATTTTTCTCCTCAAATACATTCCCTTTTGTTATATTTGTTTCCAGGTGCATACCAGGTATACTTAAAAAGTTGGTGTTTGAAGATCCTTTAAGAAATGACCCACTTCTTGGCAGCCAGGAGAAGGAGGGGGGAGGAGGACACCCCATGCATAATGCTACAGGTGCCTAATTTTGCCAGCTAATGACCACTTTTAACCTTGACCCTGAGCTACAGAATGCCTTAGTGCTACAGATAATATCATGGCCGATATGCAGTATTGGTGCTTATTGAAAGAAGATCAGAAGTACAGTAACAAGCAATGCCCTAGTACCTCATTCCCAATCAAAAGAACAATTTCAGCACACTTTTGATTAATAGAATATTCTTTGGTTATAACCATTTAATTCACTTACCTTCCTTGTCAGCCCCCATTGACTCTGCACTGTCTGCTGCAATCCCTAGACCCTGTGTACCAAAACATTGACCATAAACCCTGTGTACCAAAACATTGACCATAAACCCTGTGTACCAAAACATTGACCATAAACCCTGTGTACTAGAACATTGACCATAAACCCTGTGTACCAAAACATTGACCATAAACCCTGTGTACTAGAACATTGACCATAAACCCTGTGTACCAAAACATTGACCATAAACCCTGTGTACCAAAACATTGACCATAAACCCTGTGTACCAAAACATTGACCATAAACCCTGTGTACCAAAAAAATTAACCATAAACCCTGTGTACCAAAACATTGACCATAAACCCTGTGTACCAAAACATTGACCATAAACCCTGTGTACCAAAACATTGACCATAAACCCTGTGTACTAAAACATTGACCATAAACCCTGTGTACCAAAACATTGACCATAAACCCTGTGTAACAAAACATTGACCATAAACCCTGTGTACCAAAACATTGACCATAAACCCTGTGTACCAAAACATTGACCATAAACCCTGTGTACCAAAACATTGACCATAAACCCTGTGTACCAAAACATTGACCATAAACCCTGTGTACCAAAACATTGACCATAAACCCTGTGTACCAAAAAATTGACCATAAACCCTGTGTACCACAAAAATTGACCATAAACCCTGTGTAACAAAACATTGACCATAAACCCTGTGTACCAAAACATTGACCATAAACCCTGTGTACCAAAACATTGACCATAAACCCTGTGTACCAAAACATTGACCATAAACCCTGTGTACCAAAACATTGACCATACACCATAAACCCAATGACTATACACCATAAACCCAAGTTACGTAATACTGTGTACCAAAACATTGACCATACACCATAAACCCAATGACTATACACCATAAACCCAAGTTACGTAATACTGTGTACCAAAACATTGACCATAAACCCAAGTTTATGTGAGGAGCGTGTGCTAATGGTTGTGTCATCAGCAGTGCATGCAGGAGCTTAAAACAGCCAACTTGCATCAATACTTGTGTTTCCTTAGGTTACTTTATTGCAAAATCGTGCAAGTCAAAACTTATGACAACTTGTGCTGATTTGCATCTTGTTTGTTTTTGTCTTGACACCACCCCTACAGACTTTTAGACCTCATAGTGTTGTGGGCTAAAAATGTTCTAGAAAGTTCCACTTAACAAGAACAGTGACTCTGTCACATATGTACTGTTATTCTAAAATTCAGATCAATACAAATACTGCATGCATATTGTACATATTGCTCTTATTACCATTGCTCTCCAAATCCCCTGATGAGAAAACTCAATCTGCTCTGCATCATCTTCACTAATTGGTTGCCAGGCATCGGAGGATGATCCTCCCAAAAACCAGGTCCCTCGGCAAACTGGTTTACTTGACTCTACAGACAATATCATTGGTCATCCATCACTAGGGTCTCAATTTAGAAAATAAATAATTGAGAGATGGTATCAATTGTTGTATCACAGCTTTCTAATTGGATTGTTTGCAAAGGATAGCCCCTGATAAACCATTCTTGTTGTCCTTGCAACATCACATGCTGCTCAACTTATGATTTGATGATTAGCAATGACATGGTTCATTCTAGACTCACTACTAATCAAAATGATTAATTATTGAAAGTTATTTACCATTCTTTCACTCACAAACTTTGGTAAAAGAAACAAATCTTAAACTTTGAGGTATGAAAATGATTTTGTAAGTACACAGTGCTTCATGTGTAAGCGGCATAGCAAAATCCTGGCTGAACAAAGCTATGTACACAAAACAACAACCAATACAAGTACATCTCTCCAAATTGTATACCTATATACCACTAGATTGTGCTTTTGATATTTGAAATAGGTTATACCTTTCCAGTAAATAGGACTACATTCTCTTGCAACGACATCAACTTCATACAGTCCCCCTTTGACTACCGGTAGATCGTAGATAATTTGAGTGTTGAGTGGCTTGGATGGGTCTTCGTTGCCAGATGCTTGCTCTAGATCCTGAATTCTCTGATAGCATGCTTCTATAGCGAGCGAATCTTTTCCGTTTAAAGGCGACCATTTTTTGTTATCTTCCTTGACAAACCAGCGAACTCGTTCAGATCTTAGCGACTGGAGAAGCTGTAGGTGTTGAGCTATGCTCGATTGCTTGCTTAAATTAGGCGGCGGAGGTCTTGGGGGCTTTGGTGGTGAGGCAAATGGCGATTCTGCACTTCCGTTATCCGATTTCTCATTCATACCTCTGGGTAAAAGCAAGCAATATAAGCTGTATGAACCTCTTCTGTACTGTCCTTAACAGGCAAACGCCTGTTAAGGGTACCACAAAAGTGAAGCAAGGTTCAAATAAACAAAAAATATACTAATCAGTTGCCTAAGCGTGCATTTGCCGCCTTGTTTTGTCTTGTTTAGATGCTATTTCGAGAAACTCGCATCATCTTTTCCTACAACGGTGAACTGCTGACCGCTATGGCTGAGGCCGCTATATTTGAGCCACAGGGAGACCGATCACTGGACAGTGCATTGGTTTTGCAGGTCGGAGTAGTTATTCTACAGCTTGTATGTATTTTAATTACTGTAATTAGGAAAAAAGATACATACAAGCTGTAGAATAACTAGGTGGTCTGCGTAAACGTTGTATAATCAAAAGATTTTGCTCTTATTTTCAGCTAAACTATACTTTGTTTCACAGAGGTGTATACATACCATTTCAACCCTGTGTTGATCTGTATCCCTCTTCTGCCTATGGCAGGTCGGAGTTCTCCCAACAATGAGACTTCACACCTCGATTTCTATAGAACGAGGCGGTAAATACAAGGAAAATGCAAATAAGTGGACGGGTATTCTGCAGTTTAGCACAAACTCCACGAGCCACAGGGTAAAGGTTGTGTCATTTTGCAGCGAGGGTCGGGCATATAGCATTACCGGTCGTCTTCCATGCCAATCTTGTCAATCTGTAACTCTCAGGGCCTTACGCTTTATTTCTTTGTATAAACCGCTTGGTCAGTAACCATAATCCTTCATTAAAATTCGGTACAAGCTGTTGCTTCACACGAGTCAAACTGCGATATGCTCTCAACCCCCTCAAGAGCTGTAGACTAAGATGCACAGAATGTGGGTATTTAGTCTCAGCATTTTTGCTTTGTTTTGTGGTAAGTAGTTTAACTTTTTATAGGCTTTATTGTTCATTGATTTAAAAAAAAAAACAGGTTTATTGATTATTACCAGGTATTACTTGTCTTTAAAGCGATACCCTCTTGTGTCTTTGTTTTCATACCAACTGCGAATCACACTTTGTGCGTAACCAACGTTAATGCTTTTTTTTATATCCTTTCGAGTTTTTTATATATTTATAAAAAAAAACCTCCATATTTACAATGATGATGAGTGGCCATCGTATAGTGCTCCAAGGCTCTGGAGAAGATTGTACAAATTTGTTCATACTAGGCAGTGTTTTGTGCGTAGTTAGATTGATTGTGAAACCATAACGCCTCGGCCTACGTTTTTTCGCTATTCTTACTGTTTTGTTTTTTGCTTTTGAAATTAAAATTGACTAAACTGATTATACAACCAATTTAGATTAACAGTCCTGCAACATGAAAAAGAAAACACGCGTGCTTGTTTTCCATTTAAGCACACATTTTATACTTATTTCAAGAATAATGTCACCTGGTTGTGTTTAGGAAAACGATAAAGCCAGATTTGTAGACTATTGGATATTTTGGCTTGCAATCAAAAAATAATATTTGTGCGCGAGTAAAATCGCGCTAAGGGTTCCCATGGGAGCCAGCGGTTGTGGTTCGTTGTTTTGTTGTTTCGAGCATCCAGTGCGACTTCCGCCGGAAGCAAAAGTATAGTTAGTCGCAAAAACGAACTGCAAATCCGCTGGATCTGTCGCGCGGTTTCTTTTTGAACGATGCGCTTGCGTTGGCACACATATAAAAACAAAAAATAGAGAGAGCTCTAAAGCCACATATAGGACTTAGGTTAATATTTGGGCCTTGGGATTCACGCGGCTGTGAGCTAGACGACGACTGCGCAAGAATTCCGCGCGAGCCAACGCATTTTTCATGGATACATCTAACGTGTGTGGCATCGTCTTCCCTTTTTAAGGTCCCTATTATTATTTTACAAATTAGAAATGTTATTGGACATATGTTAAATACTGATAACCACTATATGTGATATATTTTCCATGCCTTTATCTAATTACCGCGATTAAGATCTCGATGTTTATTTCTTTTCAAGCTGTTGGTGTCTGTGCAAATTGCTCCTTCTCCTGCGATGATGGTTTCCATCAGACACCGGTATGTGGAAGCGATGACGTCACTTACGCTAACGCGTGCACCTTAGACGAGCGGAACTGCCGTGCGACAGACATGGGTTATGTGACTATTCGGCATCTGGGAGAGTGTTCTAGTATTAACGATGTAAACGTCGCTGACGAAAGGTATCTAGCCATCTATCTAGCTTCTATTTTAACGTAGGGTTGTTTATCAATATGTGGTTGAAAATGTTTTAGAGAAACAATCTTTGAACTACTTAAACTTGAATTCAAACTTTCATTTATTTTCAGGAAAATTGAGCACTGCCTAAGAGTTGGCAGGAAGAAATACCTTAAGTGTTGACCAGGAACAAGAGGATTTAAAGAAAATGATACAATTGGGATTTTTTTGTAATAAGTTTATTCAGTTTAAATGTAAATACGCTCCACATATGCGACGTCGTTTCGAAGGAGGGGGGGGGGGGGGGGGCTCTCTATAAAAGTAGACGGGGGTAATTGTCCTATCTTTAAGGGTATAATATTCAACCAGCTACTATCCCTCATGGGCTGTTTAAAGATTCTTCCGATTCTTCTATCCCTTAGGAAAACTCACGCAAATGGACCATCCTATCCAATAACAACTGGATTTGAATAGTAGGTGAAAGCAAAATGTCGTCAGAGAAGTCGACAGGAATTCTGAAATGTGTTTGTTTTTAGTGTTTTTAGGAAATTGCTTTAACCACACCTTAATGACTATTTATCAGAGTAAGAGCGGTTGTTGGCCTCACCCAAAGTGCTGGAATTTTGCCGACGACCACCCCTCAGTTTTTATGGGACCCTTCCCCCTCCCGGACTGTCAGTAATGACTGCATCGCGCTTACATATATGATTACGAGTGTTTTTAAGGCACTGTCAAGAAGATAAGTACCTAAATATCACAAACCATCGTGATATTTAAGTTTTACAAAGTTTAAACTAATTGCTAAAAAATGGGAGGACAAAGAAAAATTTACCGCGTAGCTGGGGATTTAGCAGTTCAGAATAGATTTTTGTTATATTGCTTTAATATATTTAATTGCTTGTTTAACCAGAAAGAGTGTATCATTATTAATATTGAATCGATTCGATACAGTCCAGGGTATAAAAATCTCTCCTTCCCTCCCCCCTTCTCTGCCACCCCCTCTCCTCCTTAGCCAAACTTCCACCATATCAGTCAATCTTGCTTTAAAACCTGTCGTTTTTCTAGCTCGCTCGGTCATTTACTTATTAGGCACTACTTACCATATTTGGGAGTCCGCTTCAATCATTTTTTTTCGCCTTTTTTCGCTCTAGAACTTTGTAAGTCGAGAATTGCCACGTAAACTTGCAGGAATTCGTGTTTACTACAATTTTGCCGGCAAGCTGGCAGCCATCTTGGAAATGGAGCTTAGTCCCTAACGTTTTAGAATATCGCAGGTCTCCCGTGCGCTCGCCCCAGGCTCTTTTAGACCATTAAAAAAAACGACAGCCATTGATTGATATGCAAAAGGCACCAATTATGTCCAGTGTATGAAATTTAATCCTGAAATCATGAAATTTAAACATATGCTAGTCGAGAATTAAAAACTTCTGCCGTCCAAATGGATATACGATAACATCAATTAGTTTACACAAGAGAGCATAAGATCTTACAAGAGACCATGATGCTTGGATCTTATGATCTCTTGGTTTATGCTCCAGGAAAACATGAGTACTGCCCCCATACAGGGGCTCATAAGTAGGGGCAATCAACTTCCCCATGATCTGGTACTATATAGGTGTCACGGCGTCTCCTAGGATCAGGCTATTTTTAGGCGCGCAGATGAGCCAATCAGATTCAACCTTTGTGTTGACCTTTTGGCTGAGCTCTACTGCACGCGCAGTCTCAGACAAAAAGCTATGTTCTCTATTCGGTACTTTGACTTTTTGTTGCTCTCTTCTTTAATATGAATCCAACCCTACCTATGACTTTAAATTCTAGCTTGCAAATTCTTTTGGTAAACAAACAAAACCGACGGATGATAGATAAAAATATATTCTTCCTAACTGCAATTTGCGCGTGCAGCCTCACGTCACTCGCGCACGCGACCAACGTCAAAGTAGCTGAAAGTAGCAGCAAAAAACGCGCAAAATTCGCGGGAAAAATCCGTCAAAATGTATCGAAGAAAATGTCAAATTATCCTTATAAAATGTGTAAAACAAGTAAAATGAAAGCTAAGGAATTAAAGTTGGAGTCACAAGCTAGCTCATGTGTGTTTTTTTCATACATTATGAAATAATGGTGAGATTTGGGTTGTGAGCGTCAACCTAGGTTCAGTTTGTGGTTAACTGAACCCCAGTAGAAATGCGTTTACACTTGAAAACTTAACCTCGGTTGATCATTCAGCTGGAACAGCGCCGTTGTTATCAATTTGAATTCTGAGGTCAAATTGCTGCTGCGATTATTGTGATTTTCCTGGCCGTTCTTGTTATTCTGTGGTGGCTTCTGCATACAAGATTCACGATAATTTAAGATGATCTTTTAGGGACCACCTTGCCTGATGTTTTCTTTTATGTTTGTCGTTTTCGTTGAGTTTTTTTTTGTGCTAGTACGTCAGGGATTCGCAGTCCCTTGACTTGAAAACAAGTTTATTGTAAAGTATTGTGTAAAATGTCTAGCAAAATGCGGAGATCTAGAAAACATGTGGTAATCTCATGACTATTGAGTAAACACTATTTGAGAAATGACTGACATCGGAAAGCGATAGCTGACAAGAACTGTCAACAGATTTGCCTGTAACCTCCTTGAGTAAGCTCAAACATGCCTCCTGGAATGGTTGAGCTCAACCGAACCTAGGTTTCGGATCCTTTGTAATTGCCGGCACATAAGTGGCTATTTCGAGCGTGTTCACACACACTTTAAATCTAACCTAGGTTGGGTAGTTACTCAACCTAGGTTGGACGCTCAAGTGTAAACACAGCATTAGCTAGTTCGATTAATCAGGCCTCTAATAAACTATTAATCGGGGTCTACCTCTCAACTACCTCACTCCTAATAGGCGAATTTTTGCCTTGACGATAGAGTACTTGAATCAATTGGTCTTTGAAAATTGATCACGTCATCTTGTTTCATCTGTTTTTATGTTTTCCTCGGAGCTATTCCATCTTGCTAGTTTTTTCCCCGGAATGCCTCGGAGCTATTCCATCTTGCTCATACCGCCTTCATTACTAAGTTCATCTGCGCGCCATCACGACGCGTCGCGGTTGATAATATACTTTGACGAAGTGCATCATGGGAAGGGTGTCAACCCCCCCCCCCCCCCCCCCTAAGCCTGATCCTAGGAAACGCTGTGACATTTATATAATACAAATGATTGCCCCTACTTAGGAGCCCCTGCCCCAAATAAGCTATTCTAGGTTCTCTAAAGATTCTGTAGACTTAAATTGCAGATTCTGTAGACTTAAATTGCAAAAAAACAAACAAAATGGATTATCAAAATAGTGGTCGACAAAACAACTTGCCCGGTGGTATCCAGCTAGATGGGCATACTCCAACCCTGCCCTCCCCCTCCCCTCCATCAAACGAAAGGCCATCCGAAGGCCAACCAACATCCAAGAGTGCGAGAGCGCGGTTGCTTAGCTCGTGCACACGATAAACTGTAAAAGAGGTCTGTGCTCCGGTGGAATTAGATGGTGCTCAAATTTGCCAAGTCACAGACAATATCTGCCACAAATAAGCCATGTTTTTTTCACTATCAAGGTTGAAGCTACCATACCCGGCATTTAGTCGGATTCTGCGAACTGTAAGCGAGCAGAAATTCGGCTGTGTGTTTTTCGAGAAGCCAGCATGGCCGCCGACTCGTGGGATGTGTGCAATTGGGAAACTCGCGGAGATACAACACTCGATTCAAGAATTGTTATCCCACAAAGAAGAGCACGACCAAAGGACAATATACATTCGTGATTTTCGCCCGGATATTAGGAAATCCTCATTGGAATCTGTATTTGGGCCTTACGGGGCGATTGAGGACCTATCGATTATCAGAACACAGACGGGCAAGTCAAAGGGTTTTGGGTATGTGACCTATGAGAATGCAGAAAGTGCTCAGAGAGCTCTGGCTGGCACTCATATTATAGATGGCAAATGGGTGATTGCAGAGCCGAAAATGCCTACAAGAAATCTAGCTGGGAGGTCAAAGAAGATTCGAGTATTAAATGTCCCACAAGATCTTACCCGAAATGAACTAGAGTCGTACTTTTCTCGATTTGGTAATGTTAAAGGGATCGATTTTGTCGTTGTTGACCCCATCACTAAAGAAAGGAAAGATTATTGTTTTGTTGAGTTCGAGTGTGAATCTGGTGCTCTGAAAGCCGTGGAAACACAGTCCCACATTATTAATAAATGTAATGTCCAAGTACAATTTTCAACATCAAAGTTTGGCTACTTGCCCCACACCAAGGAGGTTATTGTAAGGGCCCTGGGCAATGATGTCACTGTTGATGCTCTTCAAAAGTACTTTTCTGGTTATGGAGATTTGGTCCGTGTTGATCTTGTTTGTAACCGGCACCAACACAGTAGTAATACTTATGCCTTCGTGAAATTTGAAAATCCAGAAACTGCTAACCTTGTATCAAAATTAGATTCTCATATTATAGATGGCCAGGAGGTTGTTGTAAAGAAAACGGCCCTTAAATACCCAATGAGAAACAGACACTTGAAAGTATTTGTCGAAGGTTTGCCAGAACAGACAGACCCCAAAGAACTTGTTAACTACTTGTCAAAATTTGGAGAAGTGACAGCACTGAAGGGGAAGCAGTTTCAACGGCAAGGGTGTGGTGTTGTCATGTTTCGATCACAATCAAGTATCCAGGCATTGATATCACACACAAAGCATAGATTCAATGGCAAACCTTTCTCAGTTAGGCAGCTTTGCTGGACCAAGGGTCAGTCACTATTTGATCTTGCCTTTAGCAGGCATTTTAGGGACAAAAGAAGAAAGTGAATGCTTAGTTTATTATAACTTTGTTTTAACCCATTTAAAACACTGAATCAGTTCATGGCAGTGCAAATGTATGTTTTATAAGTGTTGTAATAAATGAGAAGCAGTGGAAATTGCAGTTTTTAAATAGTTATTAAGCAGCTTACACTTACTGTAAATGATCTAATAAACATCCCCTATCTAAAGAATGCCCTCCTAAGAGTGTGGAGTGTACTCTTGGGAGAGCAGGTCATCATGCAAAGAACATTTTACCATGTATCATGACAAGATTCCTATTTGTTTGGATTCTAAGAGTGTAGTTCCTAAAAGTAAGTTCCTAAAAAACAAGATTAAGATTTTTGGCTTAAGAATACCATCCTCTCCTTTGCATTTTCTTTATATTTACTGGCTTGCTCTGTAGAAGTCAAGGTGTAAAGTCCAATTTTGGATGGATATCCTAAAGTAGCTCTAGATTTTAAACACCCTGAACCAGCTCCTCCCTCCCTCCTCCCTCCCTCCACCCCCCTCCTCCCTCCAAATACTAAATGACATGCTTGTACGTACATAGAAATTCAAGCCTTTCTTTTGATGATTTGCATTTTAAAAAAAACTTCATAATAAAATCACCCACATAATACAAAAGTACTAATTAAAAAATCAAAACACCAAAAACCTAATGGACCCCCTCTCCATGCTTGGGTAAGAGAACCTTTTCTTGTTCATGCGGGATTTGCAACATTGATGTGTGCTAACCAACACTTTTACATAAGACAATGTTTAGCCTGAACATCTTTATTTCTCATTGATTTATAATAATCTTATATTGAATTCCATCCCCCATTCCAAATACAAGTTACTTGTATTACACCCTTGAGGCTTAAAGTGCAATATTCCATCATTTGTGAATGGAGTTAAATGGCGACCATATAAAGAAAAGAGCTGTAGCAGGCAGCAGGCCTTGTATTATTTGGGCGAGGCCCGGGCATTAAACAGAAACATTAAGAAAATATTGGGGGGGGGAGGGTGTCCACAGGGCCCCGACCCCTGCTACGGCCCTGAAGTGGGTGAAGTGTATGGCTAAAAAAATGTAAACTACTAAATAAAAAAACAGCAATCTCCATTTTTTCTTTATAAACTAAGAAGACCCTAATTGAAATATATTATTGTAATAATTGGTTTTTGGATATTAATAACAACCTATCATTATACATTATTATTCTACTGACAATAAACTTTCAACCTTGGGCATGAATGTTTACCATTTCTATTATGTGTTTATATCACTTTTTGCCCTCTCTTCTTAAAATCAAATCTGAGAATCTAGAATCTAGAGTAAAAAAGGAGGGCTAAAAAGGTACACCAGTACATGGCCAAATAGCCCCCTTTTAGCATTTAATTTAGAGCCCAGCTAGAAATCCTGGATACTCACCCTGAAAAAGTTCATAGAATAATGTAAAAGTCACGAAAATAGAATTTTCTTCTGGATTTCTTGTATAAATGATCTTTCATGATCCTTTCTTAGGTATGTAAATGGGCTGGATATTACTTGGTTTATGTTTGGAGTAAGGCGATGCAGGAGTGCCCACTATTAAGATGTGGTTGCCTTTCAACCAAAGTCTCCACATGCTCTTGTGGAACCCTCTCACATCTAGATCCCAGATATGGAGGCATTTAGATATACTCTTCCAGGTCACCCAGTCAACGGCATTGACCATGCGCATATAAAACACATATGTCTGGCGTTGAGTGTCAGGGATGAAGTCGCTGTGATTGCAAGGGTTCTTGTTGTGATCGAGGACAACAGCCGTCCTGAAAGAGAGAAAATGATACCAGCTAATAAGAGTGTACACCTACCCTTGGCTGCCAAAATGTGGTCATTTCTTATTGAGGAATGTACTATCCTATCACCAAATTCTATCCACTTTCCATTTGACACCTAGCCTACCGGTAGGCTTTAGATGCTGTTTTCGGTGAAGAAATTCCTCAAAATCCCGAAGTCGTAGTTCGTGGCCGCCATCTTGGTTCAACTCATCTTTTGTCACTCGAATCCAAGATGGCGGCCACAAACTACAATTTTTGGATTTCAAGGGTTTTTTTCGCCGAAAACAGCATCTTAAGCCTACAGGTTGGCTATATGACACCTATCCCTGTGTAACTCCCCCCCCCCCTTCTCAGCAAATCCTGGGAGTGCCTCTGGTCTCTATGATCTTTCCTGGAAAGTCATTTGTGCTTTGTTGGCAGACCCAGAGGGATACAACCCTACTTGGCATTAAACTTAAGAAATGTATAAGTGCTGAGATCTGGAGGTGTTATACAGGCGAGGCCCTTTATTAAAATCTGTTTTATCTCCGGATAAAAATTGCTTTTTGTTGCAAAGGGAATACAAGTCCTCCTAGAATTAAAACAAAAAAACAATGTTTAAATGTTGTGGCATGTAGTACTGTCTTGCTACAGTGATCATAGGATTCTGTAAGTGCAAAATGTTTAGTCAAGATCACAGAAACAACATGGTCGAGTCAAAGGCAGCCACCATACCACTTATGTTTGACCATATAACACTGAGTAGGTCAAAATTGTGTTTTTTTTCTGCAGATGGGAGGGAAACCAGAGAACCCAGAGAAAAACCCTCAAAGCGAAGGAATGAATACTCACCCAATGAGCCTCTCTATCTCCTTCTCATAGTTATCCTTCTTTATCACCTCTGTGTTCAGCTTGACATTTGGTTCTGTATTCAGTGCATGCTTCTTAAAGTACAACTCTTGGAATAATGGGTGCATGTTAAGCCCTTTGGTACCAAAATGATATGTGCGGGAAATATCTGGGATTATACACTCGCGTCCTTTCCTTATCTCTGGTAAACGCATCCACATGTCCCAGTCCCAGAACTTGTCTGGTGTTGGCCATTTAGGCTCTAACTCATCTTTGTACATTTTACGCTTTAGAACCCTGGAAGATGATAAACATCACATTTTAATAATAAACATAACCCAATTTATAGATAAATGGAGGAGATGTATTTGTTGTGGTTTGAAATGCTTCTTGGTTTGAAATTGTTAAAACCAGTTTGAAAAAATTTCAAACCATGCCACATTTGTTGTGGTTTGAAATGCTTCTTGGTTTGAATTTTTTTCAAACTGGTTTTAACAATTTCAAACCAAGAAGCATTCCAAACCACAACATATTCCTCCCCCCTGTAACTCAATCGTTACTGTTCGGTTGCCATAGAAACAGCAATGTTAACATATGTTACATTTTTATAAAGTTCATCCTTAGCTGCATGCCATGGCCAAATAGTTTGATGATCCGATCCCTGAACAGAAGATACAAATTGTGTTTGACAGGATGGTTGGGAATTTAGGAAACTGTATCAAATCTCCGTAAGTTTTTGTAACAAAACAACAAATAAAATATTTTGAAATAGCTATAAAATTTTTGAATTCTTAATCATGTGATCAAGTCTGATGACGTAAGCAGTGTCTCTTTACTTGCCTATATAGTCTTTTTTGAAAGGCAGTATAGCCTTAATTTCTGCCCCCGCCCCAGAAACATGTAATAACAATCCTGATGAGACTTATATACAAGACTTATCTTCCACCCAAGTGTCCTACTCACCATCCTAAGCCAGGCATAGTCTCAACTCTGTATAGCATGTAATAACAATCCTGATGAGACTTATATACAAGACTTATCTTCCACCCAAGTGTCCTACTCACCATCCTAAGCCAGGCATAGTCTCAACTCTGTATAGCATGGTGTTATCACCAACTGTGTGGTCATATCCCTGCAAACAAGCACACAATAATCAAGAGAATCAAGCCAATCTGGGATAATCCCTGGTCCTGGAACAACAACAACAATATATGTAACTTTTCTTTACAGATTGGATACTTAATAATATAATAATCAAAGATGGCTTATAAAGGGTTTTTGTAGATTTTTTTAGCATGTTAACTAAGTTACCTCACTTTATCATGATCTATGGAGAATTTAAAGGTGTTAAATTTCTCCTAGGCATTCCTTCTCAAATTTCAGTACTAAAGGTAGGGAACAAATGTACCATTCCCCCTTGTTCTACAACTGAGAGTGAGACCCCCCTGATCTGGTATTGAGTGAGGGGACCCCCCTGATCTGGTATTTAGTGAGGGGACCCCCCTGATCTGGTATTGAGTGAGGGGACCCCCCTGATCTGGTATTGAGTGAGGGGACCCCCCTGATCTGGTATTGAGTGAGGGGACCCCCCTGATCTGGTATTGAGTGAGGGACCCCCCTGATCTGGTATTGAGTGAGGGGACCCCTTGATCTACCACAGAGAGTGATAATGTACCTGGTCGTTCCATGCAGATATGCAGTAGACGCTTCCATCGTCATTCATCACTGGGAGAAGCTGCTGGAAGTAGTAGAACAGATCCGGAGAGACATCCAGGTCCTCTTCAATGATTATCATGTACTCTGCCTTGGGATACAGGTTAAATGTCGTAGTAAGGCTGGCTTTGTAGTGCTGAAAGTGATAAATTATTTTCAAAATGTGGTTGAATGTATTGTAGTTGAAACAAGTCTATACTCTGCTCTAAATAACTATAGATTGTCCCATTTGGATCAACCCCCCCCCCCTGCATGATCCCCCCTGTAATTCCACTGATGATCAGTGTTACAGGTACTCCCAATAGGGGGTGGGGAGGTTTGGCCAGGTTGCCAAGGTTCCTCTGGTAGCGCAAGGTCAGGTGACCTGTGTGCTCCAGTACCCAACTCATCAGACGAGTGTAATACAGTAAGTGAGTGTGACCATTTTTTATTTTCTGTCTCCCGCTTTAAAATGCAGAGGGCCATGGTCATAATACTTTAGGATTAAGTGAAGTAGCTCCCAAATACCAGTTGTATTTCTTTTGTTTTTGTTTAGGCAGAAAAAAATGAAAGACATTTGTCCTGCTGCAAATATCCCAGTTAAAAGGCTTTTTTACTTTGTCCCTTCTTTTTAAAAAAATGTTGTCGAGACACAAAGCTCTTCAAAGGAGAGTAAAATGGAACAGAAAAAAAGGTGATCAAACGAAAAAGGTAACAACTCTACAAGTTTGGTTGCAAATTTTTTTTTTTAGCCAAGAGATTACTGAACAAAAAAAGAAGAGTATAGATAGGAACCAAACCCCATTTTTTCGGTCTGTATGTCTTCATCATACCTGTGAAATCCTGGCATTCTTGCTACTGATGGGAGTGTGCTGAATACCTCTCAGCCCAAACAGTTTGGCAACAGCTAGGGGCTCCTCGAAATAGCCATCAATAAATACAGTAACCATCTTGGGATCTGCCCCACTTGCAGACAACATGGAACGTATCATACGATACAAATAGTGGGGCCTGTTACTGGCAATGATAGCAACGGGTAGCTCCAATAGTGCATTTCCAGGCAATGGATCAGATTTGATGTCGATTTCTGCTGGATTGGTGCCTGTGAAGGTTGACACCATTAAGTGGAGATCTTTCACATCTAATCTCAACAACACATAGTATGGATAATCTGATCTTATACTACACATCCAGGACAACACCTGGCAAACAAACTTCTAATATTTACAGCAGCAAACACTGCACTACACCATGTGAAAATCTTATAAACCTATCTCAAATATGCCTTAAACTTGTAAAACACACATCAGGGTGAACATCTGGTAAACAAACTTCTAAAATACTTACAGCTGCAAACACTGCCATATCCTTCATACTTATTACAGAATACTCTTCGCCGTTTATTAACTTCTGTCTCTTCCCAGCGACATTCAATGTTTTTTCCTGATGCCAAGGGAACATTCACATCAATAGACACAGGTGCAGCCCATGTTCCCAAAGTTTCTGCTTTACCCAGCGACTCTGCATACACTTTGCCTTTCTTTTGCACTACAAATGCAAAATTGTCCCGCCAACCAAGTCGTTCAAAGTTTTCACTGCCCAAAATTTTGAAAAGGTTCCTAGTTGTTTTTTTCAAAGACATAGATGCATCATCCTGTCGAAAAATGATGAATGAAATGAGTAAAGATTATACTTAAGTTAATAATGCTGGCAATGAGGACGAAATACATCTATGCCAGCAGTATCTAGGATGGCACTATCCATCTTGTATCCTAATCAGGATGCATGTCACAAAAATTCAGCTATTGAATTTGAATATATGCATGCCGTCTAATCTCTCATCAAAAGGTAGGATGCAGGTAAATTAGAAGCAAATACAATATGATAATAATATTTTAATTCACCTTGGCAGCAAAACAGAGGATTCTGCCATCAGAAACTAAATTAATGAATAGAACTAGGGACTCTGAATCCTCTTTAGAAGCATATGTGTCAAATGAGCGCATGGCCATGACTGCACCAGTTCCTTGGTTGAGCACAACCACATTAAGGCCACGCCCATCCTCGCTGCCCACTTTTTCAAGCACCTAAGATTGGAAATTACACGTTTTATTTGATCATATCTTTTCTTGCAGTATGGTGGGATGTCAAACTGAAAGGGGAGCTTTAAAAATGCAGTGAAAAACAGAATACAAACAAAAACACTAGAATTGTCATACCTTGGTTCCATCTACAGAAATAATAGCTGATTCTTTACTGGACAAGATTTTTATATGAATTTCTTGTACTTCATCTTCTATAGGTATTGGGACTGAAAGTAATAAGTAATAACATCTGTTAGACCTGGCACTAGTTGGGTGCACTCAATTTGAAGTTAAACTCTCAGCTCTATTGCCCCAATCTCCTTTTAAATTTCTTTAAATACTAATAACATATCGCACATGTGCATTTTGGCCTCTTTGTATTAGTTTTTTAAATAGGAAAATTGTCCAGAAAGCAAGGAACCGACTGCCATTCTAAAACAAATGTGGATTTTTTTCATTCTCCTTACAGTGCACACAATTAAGGTTTTTCTGTCATGCTGTAGATGAACAAATCTCAAACATACTGCTAAGACCTGGAATGACACTCTACGCATTAACAGCAAATGCTTTCACCAAGGGTACCAGAAATTCTGGAAAATCGTGTACCATTTGCAGTTATCCATAGAATATTTGACCGAGGTACCCATCGGCCAATATTCACCAGGACCCCAAAGTAGAATTTCTGGGTACAAAAGCAAATGGTACATAACTCACCTCGGAAATTGTGAAATATAGGAATTTTTTTTATTTACCATTATGGCATTCCTGAAAAACTGGGATCTCATTCCAGAATTTCAGATTAAATGGTAAACAACCTAGGAAACTTTTTCTTACCATTATGGCATTCTGGAAAAACTGAGATCTCATTCCAGGATTTATTATTAAATGGGAGGGTGGGAGGAATCTGTACAAAATAACCAGAAGTACCGAAATTTCTAAATAAATGGTAACAACCCATCTTTCCACATTTTCGGAAATTTTTCAGTGGGAGGAATATGCACCATTTAACCAGAATAAACGAAATTTCTGATTAAATGGTAAACAACCTATGTTTCTCGCATCCTTATAGGTTTTCATTGTCTCACTTCACTAAACTACCAGGGTAGCCAGCAAGTATATGTTTGTTTAAGGTAGCTGCCTGCAGTTTTTTTAGTAGATATACCACTCATGTTTAAAGGGATATACAGTTTCCACTTGCACAAAGCTTGGAATTTAAGATTAAGCCCATTTATCAAGTAAGGATTGAATTTTCGGAAAATATGTGAGCTGTTGTTATTTTAGTCACCGTAGCGACGAAACAATGAATTATTTGTTTTTAGATTTTTGCAAATACACACTATATACGGAAAATTATTATAAAACCATACCCCTTCGACAAAATTTTGCCTCCACATATTTGAAGTCAGACATATGTGTTATTTACCAGCTGGGAGGTCGGTATCGTGAAATACTGTGACCAAGGTCTTGAAAATACTGACCGAGGCCGAAGGCCGGTATTTCACGATACGGACCGACCCTCAGCTGGGAAATAACATATTATTTTTTCCTCAATGGATTTTCCAACTTTGTTTACCTTACGGGCTTACAGTTGCACAAGGAGAAGTTTCGTTTCTGACTTTCGGCCGGTATCGACGGGGTCCGGATCGTAGGATACTGGACCTCACGAGAGCCAATCAGAGCGTGTGATTTGATGGATACCGGACCCCGAAAAAAATTATTTAATATATATTTACGGCTGTATTTTGTTGCCTCTTTGTTTATCTTCTACTTTCACTGACATATTTCTACAAAAAAATACTCAATTTATAATCCAAATCTTTTGAATTGTAGCATATCTATTGGACTTCTTTCGTGCCAATTTATAATTTGCTGCACGCTTCTGATCTCATTTTAAATATATATTAACATCCGGCATATTTTAGGTGCGATACTTTCAAGAGGGTAATTTTTGCTTTCGAGGCTGTACAAATATAACTTGTCAATAATTTTTTTTTTACTTTCACAGATTAAACTTGATTATAATTACAACTCCCTAGCAAAGCACTGTGTAGGTTGATTTCTTTCCATCTAGAATTAACTTCAAACTTGGGTTATTTGCCAGACCCCCAAATTGCATTCTTTGTTTTGTACTAGTACGTTGCATACACATTTCATGTCCAATGACTTCTCGAATCGCACGACATTCCTGCATGAGAAAAATGATAAAATTATACGCTTTCTTGTAGCCACGTGTTATTGTATGCAGTGTTCGCACGCATACAAAGAAGAAGAAAGAAGAAGAAAGCGAAAAGGGCTATAGAACAACTAAGTGGAACCTTCATTTTATCTTATTTAGTTTCTCATGCAGGAATGTTGCGCGATTCAAGACCTCATTAGACCTGAAATGTGTATGCAATGTACTAGTACAAAACAAAGAAAGCGCATTTGCGTGGTCTGGTTTCAAATATGAGGAGGAAAACGTCGTTAGTTTTGTCTAAAAGGTATGGTTTAAGAATAATTCTCCACGTAAAGGTGTGTATTTGCAAAATCTAAAAGCACATTATCCATTGTTTCGTTGCTATGGTAACTCAAATGAAAATAGCTCACATATTTCCGAAAAATTCAATCTTTACTTGATAAATGGACTTAATCTTAAATTCCAAGATTTTGCAAGCGGAAACTGTAGCCCTTTAAACATGAGCGGTATATCTACTAGAAAACTGCAGGCAGTTTCCTTAACTTATATATAAGCTTACGCTTACTGTTTTATACATTTCACGGTTGAATGCTAGACCATATTGCAAATTAAAACAATTTGTCTTGAAAATATGTCCGCGTAGTTATGCACCGTTACCCATGTTTTGTTAGGAGAAAGCACTCACCATTTTCTCGAAGTAACTTGCCTTTGGTGACGGCAGAAACTTTAGAACTGTCTCTAAACTTGGAGGTCGTGTCAAGGATGAAGGCAATATTTATAACTACCGTTATACATAATACAATAACAAGCAGCCATTGGATCACTCTTCCAAAAATTCCTTTTTTCTGTATTCTTATAGGAGTTCGTTTACACGGCACTTTAATGCTGTAGAACGCTGAACTTGGGACGAACGGCTTGGCGTTAGGATTCGGCCGCCATGTTGTTGAGTTCGACATTCCGTTCTTCCCCGCGCGCGAAGACTATCATTCGAATAATTTAAACATTGGTATCTGTTCCTTATTCTTTCTAATAATTTAATCAACCCTTGACATTAATAATACAGATATTCAAACACTTAGGGGGGTTGGCTCATTCAAATGGAACTTTTGTCCTCAGTTCACCTTTAGAGCGTAGAGCCCAGTCCATAGGGCAACGGTACCGGCACAGGAATCCTGAGAAAAATAATCATTTGATATCATCGGTTTTCTGATTCTATTATCCGCCCTGTGCTATGGGACTTGCGCTCAGAGATCACGTGACTTCTCTGGGTGGCAAATGAAAATAACTCAAACAAAAAAAATCAGAAGCGCCCGTCACACCAGAGAACGACGAAAAAATAAAACCTTTGAATAAAACTAAACCCTTTCTAAAAAAAAGACGTCAGGCTTTTTTTCGTAAGCGCTAAATACTTGCTTTTTGTTGCTGTTATTTTGCCGCTAAAAGCATGAGCGCGAGTTAGTTTGCCACCCAAACGAAAAGTGGCGGAACGTTCAGATTGGGAACATCTACGAAATTATGCACAGTTATAGAGTCTCTCGCACTGAGTAATTTTGGATATGGACCCACCCCCAAAAATGTATATTAGGCCTGATTTATATCCACGACGCCGGCAAGTGGACGCCACCTCGAGCACGTTCGATTGCGCGCGCGCACTGATTTTTGCGGCGTCCCGTCTAGTCCAGACCTGGGCGGGACAGTCTTTGGGCTCGACATTCTGGCTCTCACCTTTCACGCGAGCCAGAATGTCGAGCGCAAAGAGAGTCCCAGATCTGGACTAGCGTCCCGTCCTGAAGAGGACGTGAGAAAGCATGAAATGTCATCTAGTCGATGCGACGCCGGCAAGAAAAGCGTACGCGCGCAATCGAACATGTACGAACAGGCGTCCCCTTGCCGGCGTCGTGGATCTAAAACACACTACTTACAGTTTACGATCACAAACTTTACCAAGTGAATACTATTTTGGACATAATCTTTAACTGTACTCTTCACAACACTTCATTAGATATACGAAACCACGCCCAGTCAGGGGCGTACGCATGATTTTAACAAGTTGCAGTCAAAGCATTCAGAAGCTGAATGAGGGCGTGGCCCCTCATCCCCGTGAAGATTTCATAGCTTCCGCTTTTGGGTTTGAAATTCACGTCAGTGCGTCAGACTTTTGAGAATGTTACACGATTCTCTGTCATCCTCGATCTGAAACAGGACTTCAGTCGTCGCGTGGCACTGAACGACATAACAATATGTTTGGGAATCATCTGTAGACTACCATGATTAAGAAAATGATAGTTTTTATCCTCATCATATATATAAAACTGCGTACGTAAAAATTTTTGAGTAAACATTTGATTTTTTCCTCTCGTTATGCAAATAAGGTCGCCAAATTTTGCTGGCCTGCAGGCCTATAGGCTGTGTACGCCCCTGCCAGTTGTGAGTACTTGAATGTGAATTTTGCCTTCATTCACAACTCATTTTGGGAATCCCTTAAACAAGAAATAAAAAGATTGGTTTCAATTTTAAATGTTTATTTATCAAATTTAACTACAAACAAGTCAAATACATTTATATTAAATTTTTACATAATAAACTCTTCTAAAAAAAAAACTAAATGTTAACTACACCTGGAGGTGCAACTGTGCTAGTGAATAGAATATACCCTACCATAGTTGTGCTGTCATTGGTTAGTATTGTTTGCCTAGTTTGCCCAGTCTTCAATGGCTGAAACTGATGGGGGAAGGGGAACGCCGCAAGATTACAAGTTAATATTCTGTTGTTCCTAATTGCTTTACAGTGAGAAGCCCATTTCTCTCTATAACGTACTAGCTTTTTCAAACAGTTAGAACAATTGGTCACATTATTATTGAATTCCTAACAGGACTAATAATATGTACAGTATTCACAACATGAATACAGCTACATCCCAATTCATACGCAAGATTTTAGTATGAAAATAGGTGATTTTACTAAAAAATGACATGGAGCCATGCTGCTTCTGATAGAAACAGTACGAGTAGATCTAACTAGAGACTGGTTCCCTCTCCATTTTTTAACAGAAAACATAGTTATTTGGAAGGCACTTGTTTCATTGTCCAAGCATTATAAATACTGCATTAATATGTCAATAGTCACTTGAGCGTATTGTTTATGTTAGGAAATGTATGATGCTGCCTCAACTTCATCCCGGTGTGCTCTGCTGACCATGTGGGCTTGGTATGGCTTTGGTCCATTCAATGTTTTATCGCACACTTCACAGTAGAACTTTCGGGCAGATTCTGGAGCTGTACTGTCATGAGTTCGACTATAGGCTAACAGATAAAAGAAAAAAAAAAGGAAGAACTCATTTGAAAGCTCACTTGGGTCAATGTGTTGTGTATAAGGGATGGTAATGTATGGAGTAAAAAGGAAAGAAGTCAGAACTTTAAAATGAACTAATTTACTTATGTCTGAATATTACTCAGCATACCTGAGACATAGGGTTTGAATAGTGGAGGAGGGGCATTTCCAAATATGCCAGAATTTGTTTCCTCCATCTCTTCTTTCCTCTTTTCTTTTGCGGCTTTCATGTCCTCTAGCCAAGGAAGTGTTTCCAATTTGCTCTCTAGAACCTAAAAACATAAAATGACCACAAAGTGGGCTTCTTCAGCCTTGCAGTGACATTTCAATGTTTATTTGTCTAAACAAGCTTACATTTTCCTGCCAGGGATTTAAATAAAAAACAAGTTTTGTTCATTCTCCATAGATGCTCTACACCTTTGAGTTCAGGTTGTAATATAACACCCTCTTTTAACAAAAGTTTTTTGTATTGTATTTGCTTTGAAAATCCGGTATCAAAACCCCGGGAGCTGTTCTAGAACAAAAAGACATTTGAAAGATTTAGTGAGTCACTGACCATAATATAGCTTGCTGGTACAAATGCTACTTCGCCAGATTCTTCTCTCTTCGCTTCCCACCAGTATGGGTTGACAGAGTGGGTGGCTATGAACTCTAGCTTCTCTCCTGCTGTCAAGGACATCTCATCAAATCCTCCAGGCCGGTTTGGGTTAGCTTTATAGTTGTATTTGGCTAAAAGTTGCACTGGTTTGCTGCCTTCTTTAATAGGTGGTACTGGTGGTCCATTAGCTTAAAATAAAACAGAGGGAAAGTAGCAAAATTTAACAGCAACAGACGGAAACAATATATTTTGTGGCACCTTAATTGAGTGGCCACATGTTTTGTTCCATAATAATAATAATAATAATAATAATAATAATAATAATAATAATAATAATAATAATAATAATAATAATAATAATAATAATAATAATAATAATAATAGTAATAGTAATAGTAATAGTAATAGTAATAGTAATAGTAATAGTAATAGTAATAGTAATAGTAATAATAATAATAATGCTCGTTTATTTCAACCGTTTGCAGTTCTTTTACAACTGAATTACCGGTAGGGTCAGCTAACTACAAAATACATTACACCATACATAATTCATAATAACATTAAATCCCCAGCATATTGCGCTGAGACGAATTTGGAAAAACGCTCCGTGCGACC